>NC_080165.1:109043760-109285086 GCF_950295315.1 Erinaceus europaeus | reverse complement strand
TCTGTCTCTCATATTAATTAATTAGTTATTTGTGAGACTATAAGTTAATAGGAGTGTATATTAACACCACTCCCACCACCAAAGGTCTGTGTCAACCCCAGTGAAACTGACCTTCTACCCTACCCTCCACCCAGATAGTGGTGTCCTACTCCAAACTCAGTCAGATTCTGCTTTTAGTTTCCCTTTTTGCTCTTTCTCAACTTCTGTTTGTTAGTGGGATCATCCCATACTTGTCTTTGTCTTTATGACTTATCTCTCTTAACTTATCCTCCTAGTTCCGTCCAAGATGGGTCAGAGAAGGTGGGTTCATTATTTTTAACTTTGCCATTTAGTCATCATTACATACTTTGAATAAACTAAACCAATTACAATTCTCCCAGCCCATTAACATGAGTGCACCACATTAATGAATTCATCCTAATGGGACTGATTAGGTAAGAAATAGCTATACATTGAAGGCCTTGGTAAGCCAAATACTTTAGAATGTGTGTGTTAAATCCTATGAATCTCACAAATGGTTACTGGTATTTTTAGGTGCCCACTGGTCTAGAATATGTTGAGTCATTAACATTCTTCCTTACACTTCCAAAATACAAGTCATAATTTCATCAGGTAATCCCAGATTGCTCATGTTAATGAGCTATCTCCACTGGTAAAAGAATTAATTGAGAAGACTGTCCTGCTGATTTAAGAATATATTTTATTGCTTGAAAGAGAGAAAGAGCTGAGAGCAGTCAGAGGGTCTACTCTGTACCCTGAGACTAGCCCAGTTTTTTTTTTTTTCCATTATTTGGGGGGGGGGGGACTCCAGAGTACTGTTCAAGTTTGGCTTATGCATGAGGGGATTGAATCAGGGATTTCAGAGCCTCAGGAATGAAAGTGATTTACATAACATTATGATAACTCTGTAGTCCATCTAGCCAGGATTTTTCAGAACTAAGGTAAGGACTTAGCTCTCGGGTCTTTCTTGGAACTACACCCTATCCTCTTGCTTATATTTTATTTGTACTCATTCATCTATGATGACTCTTGAAGAAAATATCTTTGGGGTATGTAATCTTTCCCCTTAAAATATCCAGTAGTCAGGAGTCTGGCAGTAGTGCAGCGGTTTAAGTGCACGTGGCACAAAGCGCAAGGACCTGGTAAAGATCCTGGTTGGAGCCCTTGGCTCCCCACCTGCAGTGGAGTCCCTTCACAAAGGGTGAGGCAGGTCTGCAAGTATTTTTCTCTCTCCCTCTCTGTCTTCCCCTCCTCTCTGCATTTCTCTCTGTCCTATCCAACAACGATAACAACAATAATAACTACAACAATAAAACAACAAGGGCAACAAAAGGAAATAAATAAATATTTTTAAAAATGTCTAGTAGTGAAGAAAACTTAGACAAGCAGTTAATTTTTATAATTCCCCATGGAGTTATAAACCAGAGTGGCAGACTATAGTAATTTTTAATAATATATAGAAAAGAAAAAATTACTGGAGTCAGATGGTTGTACACCTGGTTGGTTGTATACATTACCGTGCACAAGGATGTAGGTTCATGACCCTGATCACCACCTGCAGAGGGGATGTTTCATGAGTGTTGAAGCAGTGCTTCAGATGTCTCTCTCTCTCTCCCTATCACTTTTTCCCCTCTCAATTTTTTTCTATTCTATCAAATTAAAACATGATAAGTAAATATTTTAAAAATGGAAAAACTGGGGCTGGGCAGTGGTGCACCTGGTTGAGCACATGTGTTATAATGCTTGAAGAATGGGGTTTGAGCCCCTGGTCCCCACCTGCACAGCGGAAGCTTTGCAAGTGGTGAAGCAGTGCTGCAGATGTCTCTCTATCTCCCTTTCTATCACCCCCTTCCCTCTTTATTTCTGGCTGTATATATCCATTAAATAAATAAAATAATGAATAAATAAATAAAAATAGATTATTTAAAATTAAAAAGGGGGGATATCTAATGTCCAAACCCCCCATACTACTTCTAAAATTTAGTTCTTAGCATCATGAAAATGTCAGTTTACATTAGAGACCAGAGTAATAAAGCTGAGTGATTCAGTGTAAGATGTATTATCTCATCATTTGAGCCATGAAATCCAGCAAACCCTAGAGCATAAATTTATCAGTGATATGAAATGATGTTGCAATGAGTTTCTGTAAGTCTCACTTGAGGAGTATGACTTAGATACTCACTCTTCTGAAGCCAGGTAATATCCTATTAAGGATTCAAATCATTGTTTTCACTGAAATTACACTTACCTTAGGTTATTTTGCATCTATTGTTTATAATACCTCAGTTATCATTATACATCAAGGATTCATATTGTATTTGATTCACTTCTATGAGATCCCACATAAAGTCATACCAAGAATAGTAGGGAAAATAATTGTTTCTTAAAGGGTTACTACTTTACACAGCAACATGGAAAGAAAAAAAAACTGGTATTGAGCAAGCTGGAGGGAAAGGAACTAGTTGGGGGTGGGGAGAATGTTTTATATACACTTGTCAAGAGACAGGAGAAATTATTCCCATCTTTCTTTTTTTTTATTTTTTAAGTTTTTTTAATATTTATTTTTATTTATTTATTCCCTTTGTTGACCTTGTTGTTTTATTGTTGTTTATTATTTATGTTTATTATTTATTATTTTATTATTTTATTTTATTATTATTTTTATTTTATTATTTTTATTATTGTATTTTATTATATTTATTATTATATTATATTATATTATATTATATATTTATTATTTGTGTTTATTATTTATTATTTATGTTTATTATTTATTATTACTGTTGTTGTCGTTGTTGGATGGGACAGAGAGAAATGGAGAGAGGAGGGGGACAGAGAGGAGGAGAGAAAGATAGAAACCTGCAGACCTGCTTCACTGCCTGTGAAGCGACTCCCCTGCAGGTGGGGAGCCGGGGTTCGAACCGGGATCCTTATGCTGGTCCTTGTGCTTTGCGCCACCTGCGCTTAACCCGCTGCGCTACAGCCCGACTCCCTATTCCCATCTTTCAACAAATGTATTATAACTCACCATTCCCTGATAATACTAGTAGTAATAATATAAAAAAGGAAGACAACTGACAATTTTGTGATGACATGAACATTGTGATAACTTTATAAAAGCAGACTATCACAAATATACTAATTCATTCAGAATTGCATAATAAAACATTAGTAATGGGTTTATAAGTAATAAAAATTTGTCTCTCAGGGCCGGGTGGTGGCACATATGGTTGAGTACACTTATTACAATGTAAAAAGGCCCAGGTTCGAGCCCTCGTTCCCCATCTGCAGGAGGAAAGCTTTGCGAGTTATGAAATAAAGCTGCAGGTGTCTCTCTATCTCTCTCCTTCTCTATCACCCTCTTTATTTCTGGCTGTCTCTATCCAATAAATAAAGATTAAAAAAATTGTCTCTCAGAATTTTAGAGGCTGGAAAACTGACATCAGGATGCCAAAATGATTGGGAGTAAGTTGTCTTCCAGGTCATAAACTTCTTGTTTCTTAATAATATGTAGGGAGATATAAAGGAGTTATGTGGAATCTTTCTTAACAGCATTAAATCCATTCATAAAGTTTCTTTCTTCTTTACATAATCAATTTCTAAATGTCAGACTTACTAACATTATTGTCTTTGGAGATTAGGATTTCTACATGAATTTTTAAGGAACAGGAATATTCTATATAAGATAGCACAACTCATCTCTGCCAGTAAATTCACATGCAGATGACTGGTTCACAACAAATAGAAGACATAAGAAATACTGGCAGTGTACATATACTTGACAGTATGGGTAGTAAATTCTAAAACCAGTCAGAAGTCTCATCTATTATTAAACACTGGGGTGTATCTGGGACACACTAGGATAGTCTCTCTATTGTAACTAACAGATAATTTGAAGCTTACACTTCCAACTATCAGTAAAAGGATTCTTTTCAATTTTTTATTATATTTTATTTATTGGATAGAGACAGTCATAAATTGAGAGAGTAGGGGGAAATAGAAAGGGAGAGGGAAAGAGAGATACCTACAGCATTGCTTCACCACTCACAAAGCTTTCCCCCTGAAGGTGAGAGAGAGAAACAAGTGGGAAGAGAGAGAGAGAGAGAGAGACTACAGCACCAGACCAGAGCTGTGTGATCCAATGTATGACATGTGGTATTATGATGTGAACCTGGCGGACATGTCAGGTACCAAGAGCTACTCTACTAAACTGCACTCCTCTAAGACCAGTCTACTATATTCTTCCCATTATGTTCTGATTATTAAACAAATTTTTTCTGCTTTATATCTAATGCTTTTCAGCCACTAAGTTGGAGATACTACCATGATAACCTGATTCCCTGGGCAGACGACTTCACTAGTGTGTGCTGGAACCCCACCTTTCCAGAGCCCTATCCCACTAGGGAAAGCTAGAAAAAAGTTGGGAGTATGGACTGGCCTGCCAACATCCAGTACAGTAGAGAAACAACTACTGAGCCAGACCTTCCACTTTCTGTACCCCATAATGATCCTGGGCCCATACTTGCAGACAGATAAAGAATAGAGAAGCTTCCAATGAATGGGATAAGATATGAAACTCTGGTAGTGGGAATTATATGAAATTGTACCCCTCTTATCCTAAAACCTTGACAGTCATTATTAAATCAGTTAAAAAATTAAAAAAAAAAAAAACACAAAAACCCCCCAAACAAAAGAACTAACTTCCTCGAATGACAGAGTATATTGACCTAGCCTCTCTTTGGAGAGTAGGGCAATTTCTACCACTGTTATTCTACACTGAGGGCTAGGTCCTGTAGAGGCCCACAAGAGGGTTTATGTTGTTGTTCCTGTTGGAGATAATCAGTGATGTTATAGTGAGGGATCTGTAAGAAGTCTAGGCTTGTTCATTAAAAGCTCTGAGACATTCAATCAGTTCTTCCCTTCTCATATTGATTAAATAGTGATTTATGAGACTATAAGTTAATAGAAGTGTACATCAACAACATTTCCACCACCAAAGGACTGTTTTGACCCTCCCTCTTTGCCTCCCTCCCCAGTGAAACAGAACATCTGCTCTCACCCTCCACCCAGAGATTTTTAATTTGGTGCCCTATTCTAAACTCAGTCAGATCTTGCTTTGAGTTTCCCCTTCTGTTCTTCTTTCTCAACTTCTGGAGTGGGAAATTCCATATACATCTTTGTCTTTCTGACTTATTTCACTTAACATAATCCCTTCTAACTCCATCCAAGAGGAATCAGAGGTGTGTTCATTGTTCTTAATAGCTGCATAGTATTCCATTGTGTAAATATACTACAGCTTTCTTTTTTCCCCAAGACTTAGATATTATGAAGTGTGCTGCTATGAACATAAGTGTACACACATCTTTTTGGTTGGGTGTTATGGTGTCCTTGGGGAACTTTTAATGCACGGACCATTGGCTGAGTATATGTTCCTTCAGTCTAAGCACTTCAGACTTCAAATGTGTAATCAGACCAAGTTTTAACAGTGGTCTCAAATTGTTACTACATTTCTAATAATGACTTCTTCTTTGAAACATTGGCTCTTATAAAAGCTTAGACCAGGGAGAACAAAAGTGGCTGGTGGCATTACTTTATAAGATACACATATATGTAAATAGCATAAAAGGATATAAATTATGGTGAGGTCTTGTGTGATAGAGCAAGTCCTCACAATGGGATTTTCAAAGTTAACCCAATTGCCATAAGATGTGATTGCAGCAATAACTGTCTATTACCTTCTTAAACCATAAGACAGCAGGAACATCCCAATTCCTCTATAAAGCCCTTATCTTCCCCAATCCTGGAACCTCTAGAATGGAGCTCACTTTCTTACATGCTTCTCCCAATTTATACTAACTGATACCGCATCTGCTGATCCCAATCTAAGCAATGCAACCAGTGCCACTTTGGCATGCTTCACTTCAGACTGTGTCCAGAGAAGTCAGGCATGCTATGTCAACCCTTCAGCCTCATTACTCAGGTTAATCTTAATTTTAGTGAACCAGAGTCCCAAAATAACTAAGAAATAATAACTAAAAATTATAGATTTACATGGAAAAAGGAAACAAATGCACATTTTAGTTGGTGATTTCATTTCTTTGCTTTTAGTATTTCACAGAAAATAGAAAACAAATACCTATAACACTACCTAAGCTGATTTGTTTAAAAAAAAAAAAAAACATGCTTCACTTTGGACTGTGTCCAGAGATATCAGGTGTGGAATGTCAACCCTTCAGCCTCATTACTTGGGTGAGATCTTCCTTTTCTCATAGGATTCTCTAATTCCATTTTGGGTGGGTCACTTCCTAACAAAGTCCCAAAACCTAGATATAGCCTAGGTCCCAGGAGATAGGGCATAGTTCACATGTATCCATAAATTAGGGCAAAATATATACCTGAAAGCAAAAGTGCACAATAGTCTGCAGTGAGTAAGTATTCATAGCAAACAAGTAGAAAGATCTAAAAAGACACCATAAAGTTCATAATGAAATAGTGTCTACTTAGACTTAACTACCCTCCTCACCTACTTCATATTACACTTCCCTCAGTCTGATAATGCTAACCTTATCAAAGTAAGGACTGCAAAAGCTGAATAAGGGTAAGAGACTGGTATACATTTTTTCTGTATTTATTTTCCCTTTTGTTGCTTTTCTTCTTTTTTCTTTACTTGTTGTAGTTATAATTTTTATTGTTATTGATGTCATCATTATTAGATAGGACAGAGAAAAATGGAGAGAGGAGGGACAACAGAGAGGGGAGAGAAAGGTAGAAAGAGTCCTGAGGTTCCCAAACAGACATGATGGGCCTAGAACTCGAATAGATTACTCTCTCCATTGTTACTGGTCATCTTCATCAGGAAGAACACAGTAGACCCCTTTGTGGGCACCCACAGGAACTTTCCCTCAATTGGAATCAACAACTGTAGAGAATGTCCCATCCTCAGAAGGGAGGCTGGACAATATATTCAATTACACCTGAGAAAAATGTGGGTCCTGATATTGGGGCAGCTTGGAATCTTCCTACTCATGACCACAAAATGTGAGCTCAGATCTACAGGGATGCAGAGGTTACGTAGGCTCCTATGCTGAAAATGGACCCCAGATCAAATCAATGGGTTTTACAGTTATCAATAGTTATATACTTTCCCAGTATTTGGGAGCTACTCTCTTCCCTGATCCAGCTTTCTGGTCATTTTTCCAGCCATAATATCACCTCCCCAGACAATAACTTGGGTCCTCCTGCATATTAGATGTCAGGCTCAGAAAAAAAAAAATCTAGTATATTCGTGGGCCCTTTGGATGATACCTAAAATAGGCCTACTAGCTATCTTCAAAACAGAGATCCCAAATATTCATCTGCACTATTCCAGCCTTTAGGTTCATGATTAGTTAACAATTTGTTTGGCTTTATATGTTAACTCTTCTTTCAGCCACCAGGTTCCAGATACTAACATGATGCCAAACAGACTTCCCAGAGCAACCAATGTGTCCTAGAGTTCCGCCTCCCTAGAGCCCCGCCCCACTAGGGAAAGAGAGAGACAGGCTAGGAATATGAATCAACTTGTCAATCTCCATATTCAGCCGGGAAACAATTACAGAAGCCAGACCTTCTACCTTTTGCAACCCATAATGACCCTGGGTCCATATTCCCAGAAGGATAAAGAATAGGAAAGCTATCACGGGAGGGTATTGGAATTGAATTTCTGGTGGTGGGAATAGTGTGTAGTTGTACCCCTCTTATCCTATGGTCAGTGTTTCCTTTTTATAAATAAAAATTAAACAAAAAGAATATTGTAAAGAAATAACTAAGAATAGGAAGAAGAGGAAGGAGAAGTAGTAGTCTAGGCCCATCATAACTGTGTGTGGAAATCCAAGGATTCTCTGACTAGAGCACTGGATGTTGGGGTGACTGGGTAATGACCAAAAGGGCCATCAGTAGAGTGTGCTGGTCCCTCTCCCTTATTCAAGCTTTTTCATCCTTACATTATCCTATAGGGTTAGGTTAATGGTGATAGAGTAAATGAAATACAAAGTAATTGAGGAGGGTATCTAGGTCTAAGCAGAAAATACTTGATTAAGTACTTTATGGTGTCCTTCTGAAGTCTTTCTACTTGCTTCCAGCTGTACTTACTGAGTGACTATAGACTATTGCACACTTTTCTTTAAGGTATATATTTTCCCCTAACTTATGGATGCATGTGCCCTATCACGTGGGCCCTCATAAAAATCTAGGTTTTAGTGAACAAAAACATAAGGTAGGAGGGGTACAACTCCACACAATTCCCACCGCCCAATCCCCATTGTTTTTGTTCACTACCTTATGTTTTTGTTCACTAATCCTTTCTTAAATAAAAAATTTTAAAAAAATCAAAAAAAATCTAGGTTTTATAACTTTGTTAGGGGGTGTGCCACCTGAAATGGAACTTAAGAGTTCTATGAACTAGAACTAGGAAAGGTCTCACCTGAGTATTAGAGCTGGAGGGTTGACACCCCATATCTGTCTGAAATGAAACATGTCAAGGTGGCATTAGTTGCATTCAATTGGTTGAGATCAGCAGTTGTATGTAGTAACAAATGCTAAGGATCAAAACAAGCATGAAAGAAAAAAAGCAAGTCTCCAGAGATTCCATATAAGACCTTACCATGATTTATGTCATTGAATGCTATTTACAAATAACTATTTCTTATATACTGACAAGAACAGTTGCTTCTGGTCTCCCTGGTCTGAGATTGTAGGTAATTGAATATCTTTTTTTTTTAAAAGAGTTATTATTATAAATACATTAGCAACTTAAACCCAATGTTTAAATTCAATCAGTTTACTAATTTGAAACCTTAAGTGCTTAGATTAGAGGAATATATGCTTAGAACTGAAGTCTTGCATTAAAAAGCTTGAGTCAATCTATTTTACCCTCTCATATGATTAAACAGTGATTTATAAGACTATAAGTTAATAAGAGTATATATTAACATCAGTCCTGCCACCAAAGGTCTGTGTCACCACCCCCAACCCTATAAGTGGAGCTCATCTTGGATGAAGCTTAAAATTATCATGCTAAGTGAGATAAGCCAGAAAGTGGAGGATGAATACAGGATGATGATCTTAATCATAAATAGCAGTTTGAGGAATAAAACATAATAGGAAAATACAAAATAGAACTTGGGCTGGGTTTGGAGTATTGCACCAAAATAAAAGCCTTGGAGCGTGGGGATGAGGGGTGCTTTTCAGGTCTTGGTACATTTGGGTGCAGAAGGACCTAGGCTGGGATGACAGTATTTTGCAGACAACTGAGAAATTTATACATGTATCAAAAACTTTATTTACTGTAAACTGTCAATCCCCCCACACATAAAGAAGAGAAAAGAAAAAAGGGGGGTGGGAGAAAAGAATTGCAAAAAAGAAAAATGGTCTATTGTGGTCCTGAAGGCTTCAAACTGGACTGAGTGTTGGATTCTCAAGTAGAAGGACTTGAATCTCTAGCAACACATATTTCAGCAAATTTCTCTCAAATGCCTCTCTCATGAATAAATAAATAAAATAGTTTTTAGAAGAATATTTTATCAATATTTAACAGACATTCCTCCTATTTATGCATATGTTTAAGAATTTTTTAAATAAAATGTGAACCTTACTTGTTGATTTGGAAGACCAAATATTGAAGGAAAGGGTTAAGTTAAAAAAAATAAATTGTATAATAAGTTTGTATTCTCACATTTACAAGAAAAATTTAAAATAATGTTAATAAGAATTACAGACATGAGTATGAAACTCACAGATCAGTGCAAGTTGATTAGATAAAATACTTATATATCTTCTATATAAAGAGAAATATAAATTTACTAAAAGTGCAAATTGATCATTTTGTAGTGCATCTCCTACAATTTATCATCATTGCTATGTTATTAAGCAGAACATTCTTTATTATGCAAAAGACTTAACAGACTGGTATTGCACAAATGGTACAGTCTCCTACCTTATAAATTCTTCAGTTTAGTCTTTTATTTATAATAATGTTTGGGTGTCTAACAAAATTAATTAAATAGTGCATCTGCCTGTTCATCCACCCTTCTCACTCCCATCCAAGGGCTTTCACATATTCAAGTCTCCTTATCTTCCATCAGCAAATCCTGTAAATAAGTGTCAGCAGAAACTGCAGGAGTGATTTCTCAACATCCCTGCTGATTAAGCAGAAATCAGCCTGATTCTTAAATAGTTCTTATCAAAATGAAAAAGGTCATGCAAAACACACTGTTAAAAAGTCTCAAGATAGATATTAGAATGTAGGGCACACTCACATAAATGTGTAGTTTCCAAAGAGCTCTTTAGATTTAAACTGAATCTAATCCGACAAAGCAGTTAATAGTATTTTTTAAATTCTGCTCACCTCCTGAATAACTTTGGTCTTAGGACTCTCTGAGGCCCTAGATCTGCATGCTTCCTATAGACATTCTTTGCAACTTTTTATTTATACACAAAGAAGGTCAGCTAACCAAGTCTCTCCCTCTTTCTCCACTCAAGTGTTAAATTTATTTATTTATTTACTTTAAATTTGATTTAAGATCAACATCCTATCCTTATTATTATTTAGAATTATTTGTCCTACTGGCCTTTCTCCTACTCCAATGACTTTGCCTTTGACCAAGAAGCAAATGTAGAATGTATAGACTACAGTTTTGTTAGAACATATGACCTACTCCATTATTATTTCAGGCGATTACTTCACTATGACTCACATGCAAATCAAGTGCACAAATAAAATCTAATCTGATGCATTGATAGGACAATGGTAATCAACTTTTTTCAGGGTGTGACAGATATGTTAATACCTGACTTTTTTGTTTAACTACTAGGTAACTAGACACAACTGCTTTACAGTACAAAATATAGTTTGTGAATAAAAATTTTCCCCTTCTCATTACAATAGAATGATCAATAAAAACAAAATGTATGTAATGAGAATAGATCTATAAAATGTTCATAGAAAATTAAAATGTGAGAATCAGCAACCCCTTATTTTATTCTAAGTTTTAAATGTCAATAATCTGGACAATAAGACATCAGCAATAAGGAACATAATAACCTCATTACCAGAAGGAAAAAGACATATTTTAGGTCTTTCTGAATGCAACTATGCATGTCGTTTATATGTTCCAGTATTGCTACCCCTCTTTGTATATGCAGGCTAGGTCTTCTCAAAACAATATAATTGAATCAGGAAAAAAAAATTGGCAAATGACACTGAACATTATATGCTACTACAGATAGCAAAGTGCTCCAGTTAAATTTATAGTCTTTGAAAAGGGGCTGGGAGACAGCATAATGGTTATGCAAAAAGACTTTCATGTCTGAGGCTCCAAGGTCCCTGGTTCAATCCCCAGTCCCACCATAAGCCAGAGCTGAGCAGTGCTCTGGTCTCTCTTTCCTCTCTCTGCATCTCTCATTAAAATAAATAAAATGTTTGTTTTTAAAAAAATAAATAAAAATAAAAATTTCTATGGGTTAAATACCAAACTAGGCAAACTAGGTAGTTGTGGATAATGTAGGGAATTATATGCATATAGTTATAACTGTGAGAGCACAACAGCAATACCTGAGGGGGGAGAGAAAGAGTGCTCATGTTCCCTCCTCCCACTACTTTATCAGCAATTAAAAAAAGAAAGAAAGGAAGGAAGGAAGGAAGGAAGAAAAAAAGAAAGAAAGGAAGAAAAAAGGAAATAATTTGAGCCATTAATGGCCAATAGCCATAAATTCCAAGGACAGTGAAAAATTAATCTTCAATTAATTGTCCTTATAAAGTCTATGAAGGGCTTCTAGGCTTCTTCAGATCATTAAAATTGCTTTGCAGGCCTTAAATAGGAAACACTTTTTGATTTTAATCTAAAAGGAAGTTTGCATCTGGGAAGCTTTAATGACTACATTCCTATAAAGATTCAGAGGAATATATTTATTTCTTTATTTGAAATTAGTTCATGTCTTGAAATCTTAATCACTAGAGAAATCATTTTCCCCAAGACAAATATTTTTGACAATTTTTCTGCAAGTTACCAAAATTCAACTACTTAATTCAACCTGCCATGCTTAAAATTATAACATTGCAAAGGATGTATTATTTTTATTAATTTCTTTCTTGTTTTTTTTTTTTTTTTTACACCTGCAGATCCATTTCGCCACCAGTGAAGTGACTCCCCGCAGGTGGGGAGCTGGGAGCTCGAACCCGGATGCTTATGGTGGTCCTTGCACTTTGCGCCACCTGAGCTTAACCTGCTGTGCTACCGCCGGACTCCCAGATATGTTATTTTTAAAACATAAAATTTTATAACGTTCCAAAAAGTTGGCATCTAACATACTAAAAGATAATATAGGTTGGTTTCTCTTCACATCCTTTCTCCAATATTGACATAACCTTGTCCTTTCTCACTCTTTTTTTCTTCTATATTAGACATCAAGTTCAAGTATTAATACCATTTCTGAACATTTTTCATATACATCCTCTTTCCTTTGCCTTAAAAATATCATCAATTTCACAGTAGTTTATAAACTTTTCTCTATTCTGAATATCACCATTCTTCCTGAAAAATAGTCTTAGGTCTCCTCTGCATAAAACACCATCACTTTGTTGCTACAAAGCTCTATTAATTCTGCTCCAGGTAAAATACACAGAATACTCTAGATTTGTCTCCTCTAATTTGATTCACAATAATTTAAAATCTAGTCCCATTCCGCTTCATATTATTTACAGCAAAATTTATTCTACTAAAGAATGCAAAACTATTTCCCAAGTTTTGTGAAGCAATCAATCAGATAAAATGTCAAACTGTCTTGGAGCATGAAACAGTTTTCTAGGAGAAAGTTGTTATTTTGAGCCTGAACTTTTCAATGCACAATTATAATTCCACCAATTACAGTGAATGCTTTCCCCATAAAGTTACCTATTTTTTAAGTTGCAGCTGATCTGTGTTGACATAGGTCTCGAACCTGCAGGTAAAAAGTTTACTCTCCTGGTGGTCTATCCTGTACCCCCATTGCTAGGTTATTTTAATATGGTCATTGTAATAGATTGAATTCCTTTGTCACTGGGGAAAAAAAGGTCTGTACAGAGAAGACAGATTAATGGTTATTAAAAAAGACCCTCAAAGTTGAGGCTTCCAGGTCCCAGATTCAATCTCCTCTACTATCAAAAGCCAGAGCTGATTAGTGCACTGGTAAACAAGACAAAACAAAGAAACAAATGTCTATCTAAATATCAAAATGCAACTTTTTCTAGGATTTAGTATTTTGTAGATGCTACTAAATTATGATAAAATTGTACTGGAGTAGGACAGAATCTAAAGGATCAATGACTCTGTAGAGAAGGTAATGTGAGGATGGAAACAGAAACTGGAGTGAAGTTTCTGTAAGTCTAATAGTACTTAAAGTTAGATTACTAGCAAACATCAGACTCTAAGACTAGTACATAGAATGTGTTTTTCCCTTTAAAGTCACTTGTCAACAACTTGATTTAGCACTGTTTACTTCCAGAAATGTGAGACAATACGTTCCTGATGTGTAAAACTATCTGTTTGTACCAAGTGGTTATAGATGTCCTAGGAAGTAGGACAGTTTGTTAAAACACTTACAGAAAACATACACATAGATTATAGATAAACTTATATATTTTTCTATATAGTTTATTTTATATTATATATTATATTTGATTTTATAATAGATCTGTAGGTAGAAAAATAGTTCATAATTATACTACCACATTTTTTTAAAACCCTAGAAATTAACTTCCTTTTTCCCCTTCTTATAGAAGAATTTAGTTGGGATAAATGAAAAATATTATTATTTGAAAACTCACAATATAGGGGTTAGGTAGTGGTGCAACTGGTTAAGTACAGGTACATTACCATGTGTAAACATCAGGGGTCAAGACCCTAGTCCCAATCTGTGGGAGGAGTGGGAAGAGGGAGAATAATGAGTGGTAAAGCAGTGTTGCAGGTAACTTTGTCCCTCTCTATCTTTCCTTCTCCTCTCAATTTCTCTGTCATATGAAAATAAAATAATTATTGCCATATATATAATAAATATTTTTAAAAGAAAACACAGCCCTCGATAATTGCTACATTAAAAAGTCTTTTGGACAAATAGTTTAATAATCACGAACCTAAGGGTAACAATAAAGCAGATGGAACTAAGGATATTCATATGGAAGGAAGCTATGAAGTCTATTTTAGATATATTCCAAGAGACCCATGACTTTAATAATTTTTACTTGAGCCTGATAGCTAACATGAAAGTGGGTTAAAAGTATTGTCTGAGAAAATGGTGTTAGAGTTAAGAAAAGGGCTAGAAAGCTGGGTCAGGGCATAGAATAGCTCCCAAACATGGACACAGTGGGTTAAGCACAGGTGACACAAAGCACAAGGACTGGCATAAGGATCCCAGTTCGAGCCCTGGCTCCCCACCTGTAGGGGAGTTGCTTCACAGGTGGTGAAGCAGGTCTTCAGGTGTCTGTCTTTCTCTTCCTTTCTCTGTCTTCTCCTCTCTACGTTTCTCTCTGTCCTATCCAACAATGATGACAACAATAGTAGCTACAATAAAACAACAAGGGCAACAAAAGGGAATAAATAAATATTTTTTAAAAATGAGAAGAAGGAGAAGGAGAAAAAGAGAAGGAGAAGAGGAGGAGGAGGACTTTTGTTTTTTGCTTACTTCAAAAGCCTAGCAACATTCAAAACTGCATTCAAAATCATTAAAAACAAATACACTTTCCTTCTTTGTTGATTTTAGCATGTAACTACTTACCTTCACTTCCCATACATATCTGTCCTCTTCTTGTTAGTAATAGGGCTTGGAGTAGGATTGGGGTGGCAGTTGTTGATTTTATGGTTAGGAAATTAAACACTCTTAAATGGTCATTTCAAATTATGTATTAAAGGAGTTTAATCCTGCAACACTAAATGTACTGAGCTCACCCTCACATTATGTGGTTCAAAGGAACTATGAAGAGTATTATTAAGAACATTATTTTTTTTCAGTGAACAAAATAGAAATACATGAAATTATGGAAGCATCTATTAAATAATTCCAATATTTTCCTACCAAAAATATCAGGTGATTTTCATTGAGTATTCGAAATAATACTTTTTTCTTTACTCTATTGAATAATTTCCAAATAGCCTATATTCATTTATATAACCTTTGTAAAAACATTTAATTAGTTTCAAATATTCTACAAGTCTCACATACTTAATTCTTCAAAATACTCAATTTGTTATTTAGTGCTGGGTACCCTTTAAGTATATCCACATTGAACTTAAATATAAATGTGACATTCATGTGTCCAGCTAATATTTCTCATGATACTACAGTAGGAGACATTTCCTAAAATCCCTTTGTTTTGACTTAAATTCGTATATTCCTTTAAAGATGAGATTTATTATGAGCTTTAAAGAAAGTTTACTTAATTTATGATACATTTTTCTGATATTTGAAATGTTTATAAAATAAATATAAAGAGGGTACCCTGTCCATATTTGATTGGAGTACTAAATGTCATCACTGGCATGCATTAACAATATACTTGAAAATAAATATTATTCCTATGGTTATTAATATACATGTCTAACCACACTCATTTTTGTTTATGTCTCACATAACAATGCAGTAACAGGTCTGATAAAATAATCTTAAGGACTACAATGAGACATTCCACTAAAAGCTTAGTCATTTCCTTTTAGGTCAAGATAAGTGTTTATTAGGAAGTATGTAAATATGAACTTTAAGCGATGAAAGAAGCAATATAAAAATAATTTAAGAAGACAGACTTCTAAGAAAAATTAATTTCGATTACTTTTTTATTGCAAAAAAGAATTAAAGAAATGATGTTCCTTTCCTCTTTTGTGAAATTAAAATCTAGTAAGAAGATGGTGTTGAAAGATAGTTTTATTGATTAAATCTTCAAATTTTGTTAAGGAAGTTTATTTTATCAAAGATGAAGCTAACTTTTCAGACTTGGGCAACTAAGAATTGCTGCTGTTTTCATCTGGCATAGGGAATTAAAAACTAGTGGAAAGAATGAAGAATTTATCTCTTTTAATTTAATTTTTTTGAAACTACTTTATTACGGGAAATAATGGTTTCTAAGATGGTTGCTACCCAAGTACAGTTCTTTATCTTCCTGTGTTATCTGTCTATGCATTGCATTGCTCCCACCAAAAAATGCTATCTTCCATTGTGCATCCCTGACCCTTCTTCCCAACTTCATCCTGCCTCAACCATTAGAGTACTTTTTGGGTGAAGATTCCTCCCTGTGAGTGGAGACCAAGGACTTGAAACCAAGTCCTCACACATAGTAACTTGTGAACTCTACAAGATAAGCCACCATCTACCCCTTATTTGAGCTTTTAGGGGCTGGGAAGTCACACAGACAGTTGAGTGTTCATGTTACAATGAGCAAGAACCACACCTCCCCCCCATCTGTAGGGGGAAAGCTTCATGAATGGTGTCTCTCTTTCTCTTTCCTTTTCTATCTCCCTTTTCCCTCTTGATTTGTCTTTGTTCTTTAATACATATATATTTTTTTTTCCCTAAGGTTGAGTGCACATGTTAGAGTCTCTAGCTCCACTGTACTACATCACAGTCTGTTTCACCTTGTGCTTTCTCTTTCTTTGTTATATAAGTTGCTTCACCTAATTACATAAGTTAAATAAGTGAGTGAGTTCATCTGGTATTCATGCTTTTATTTTTTCCTTCTTATGACTTATTTGAGTACCATACAAGATTGACTTAAACATGCTGAGTGTGAGATGTTTTTTTTTTTTATATTTTTCATGAGGGTAGGATAATATGTAGAGAGGAAGATACAGATAAGGGGAGACCAGACTTTGGAGTCTCAGGCAACAGTCCTTTGCATAATCATTATACTGTCTCCCTAGCCTGAGTGTGAGATGCTTTTGAAGCTTTCAGATATCTGTAACAAGAAGGCAGATCATTTGCATAAATATTGCAGACAAGTCTGAAAACATGAAAGTTGAAAAAACCCATAGTGTTACCTACCATTTTCTCTAGGAAACAAGACAGTAATTAACCTTTGAAGAGTAGATAGAATAAAGGGAGAACTAGAGGTGGGAAAGGAATTGAAGCTTAAATTTCTCAAAAGTGAGAAATAAAGTATACCAGTAAACAAACATTTTGACAGAGTTGAAAGACCTAGGTTGGTGATCATGAAATTATAATGATGTAGATCTGATTCACCACAAAAACATTTCCAGCCACACTTAACAGTTCAATAACAAGAAAACAGGAGTCAGATAGTGGGGAATTTTTCCAGTAGAAATATAAAGCGAATATAAATTAACAATACTTCATGAAGTAGCTTAGCTATGTCAAAGGGGATATATATGAGAATGGTAGGATAGAGGAGTCACTAGAGAGTATATCTGTTTTAAAGTGAAATATTGGTGATGTGCAGCAATTTGAGTAAGTAAACTGGAAGAAGAGGAGATTTTGATAAGATTCAGAAGCCAAACTAGTAATTTTGGAAATGAGCCAGATGGAATCCTCTGCTATCTAATGAATGTCATCATGTCCTTATTTGTTGTTGGTATTATTTAAAAGGATGGGAACCTATTATAGTGATGGGGTGGTGGGCTGCTAAGAAAAGACAGTTTTCTTATGAGAGTAAATGGTAGTCACTTTAGTTTCTGAAGCATACATATGGCTTTAACACCAAAAAATACATTTATAAGTTTATAGTTATAAAACATTAAAACTTGTCTTGTTACTAGCAATAGAGACTGATAATGTATATTGTCCAGTACCAGAAAAAGAACAAAAATAAATTAAAATCAAAGTAGAATTGTAAATGTTAAAAATGTTAAGTTGTTGACATAACAGTTCAAAAAGAACATTTGTAAGAGTTAACTTGAATACCAGTGCTATAAAGAACAAACATGTTAGCTTTTTAAAATTTGCACAACATCCCTTCCCTAGTAGATGAATACCTCAAATCTGTATCATAGTCTAGTAGACTCACAGTATTAAAAAAAAAAAAAAACTGCATAAGTCCTTCTGAGTACATGATAGATATTCAGCAAGGGACAATATTATAGCAATTTGAGGTAAATGAATGTGAATATAAAAGTTGAAAGAAAGAAATAAAATGCAAAGGAAATGAAACTAAATAATTGGGATGAAAAAATGTCATGAATTGTAAATGAGATTTCCTTTGAGAAGCTGACTCACACATACAAAACTTTCTGTGAAAGACTGGAATAAAATAGACCATAATTTTACTTATGAAGGAGAAGTCTTATTTTTCTAATGCCATTTGGATAATTATGAAAAGAACAGTAATTTCAACATATTTCTTTGAATTGTGAGACTTTGATATTAAAAAAAGAAACTTTGATTTTGGAAAAAGGTCATATATTTAAATTTTGCCTTCTTCTACATTAAAGTAAGGGCAATGGGTTAAGGAGAATATCAGACAGAAAAGAGTCAGTTTATTTGCAGTCTCTTATATACATAGAAAGAACTACTTAAATCATTCCAATCAGTACTTCATTGTTTGCGGGTCACTCCAGGTCCTCTGTCTCCCTGACCAGCAGCAATAGGTGTTCAGAGTGGCCCCTGGGGGACACAGGGTGGCCCTGGTGTCAAAGGTGACATGCATGGAGAGGAAGAAGCCACACCAGACTCATCCAGCTCCAGGAGAAGACTCTGAGGGACAACTCGTTTATTAGGCGGATGCAAGCAAACAGATATACCCATAGTCCAGAAAGAAGGTTGACATAATTATTAACCCAAATACAGTGCAACACAATTCATAGTTACATCTTGACCTACAAAGTATTTGATCACAACTGGAAAGTTATCGTACAAGGCTTGGTCATGAGCTCCACAATGCAATTTTTTCTAGGGGTAAATTACAGGCACTTCAGGGAAGGAGGGAAGGAGCAATTGAGTAAAATCAGGACATGTGTGGCAGTTTTCAGGTCAGCCATACACATTACACAGTAATTCATGGCCTTTGTTTTAAAGGGACAGAGTGGCATGTACAGAAGTGTTTCCAAGTCTGGGGAAGCCATCCGTCATTAGTTCATGAGGTCAGGGAGGACCTGCCATTGTTCCTACCTGGGAAGGGGAATAATGTGGGGTCTACTTGCTCAGACTCTCATAGAAACAGTGGCCTGGACTTTCCAGACAGTGGCCCTCTTTCCCACAACTGTTAAATGGACATCCTATGTCTATGAAATATATGGGTAAAGGACTTGCTACTACTTAAAATATTAACCTTTAAGGTCATATATGATACATTTATTTCTGAGATATGTGTTAATTCTGAGATATATTGATAATATGTAATTATCAATAGCATGTTTTCCTAATGAAATTTTAGTGATTTTATACTTGTTTTGTGTACATATGCAAGAGATTTATATGTTTGCTGTAAGTATAATATTCAATCTTTGCATTCCACTGAATTATTCTTACAGAGATTTATAAGGAAAGGAATTATATGAATAATTATATGAAAATATATATGATTGAATGTCTCAAACTTTATTGGGGTGATTAATGGTTTACAGTTGACAGTAAAATACAATAGTGTGTACATGCATAACATTTCCTGCTTTCCACGTAACAATTCAACCCCCACTAGGTCCTCCTCAGGCACTATGTTTCAGGACCTGGGGCCTCACCCCCCTCCCCAACCCCTGCCCCGGAGTCTTTTACTTTGGTGCAATATACTAACTCCTGTCCAATTCTGCTTAGTGTTTCCCCTTCTGATCTTGTTTTTCAACTTTTGTCTATGAATGAGATCATAACATCTTCATCCTTTTCTTTTTATCTCGCTTAACATGATTTCTTCAAGTTCCACCCAAGGTGGGGTGAAGAAGGTGAACCTACAGTTTTAGTACCTGAGTAGTATTCTACTGTGCATATAAAGCACAACTTACTCAGCCATTCATCTGTTGTTGGGCACCTGGGTTGCTTCCAGGTTTTGACTATTACAAATTGTGCTGCTATGAACATAGGTATATACAAATCTTTTTTGATAGGTATGCTTGGTTCTTTGGGGTATATTATCAGGTGAGGAATTGCAGGGTCATAAGGTAGGTCCACTTCTATCATTGTGAGAGTTCTCCAGACTGCTCTCCACAGTGATTGGACCAGTTGGCATTCTCAGCAGCAGTGCAAGCGGGTTTCTTTGTCTCCATACCACTCCAGCATTTGTTGCTGCTACCTTTTCTGATATATGGCATTCTCACTGGAGTGAAGTTGTATCTCATTGGGTTTTATTATTATTATTTATAAAAAGGAAACATTGACAAAACAATAGGATAAGAAAGTTACAACTCCACACAATTCTCACCACCAGAACTCCGTGTCCCGTCTCCTTCCCTGATAGCTTTCCTATTCTTTATCCCTCTGGGACCATGGACCCAGGGTCATTATGGGGTACAGAAGATGGAAGGCCTGGCTTCTGTAATTGCTTTCCCGCTGAACATGGGCATTAGCAGGTCAATCCATATTCCCAGCCTGTCATTCTCTTTCCCTGGTGGGTGGGTGTTTGGGGAATCAGAGCTCCAGAATACATTGGTAGGGTACTCTATCAAGGGAAGTCTGGCTGGCATCATGGTAGCACCTGGAACCTGGTGGCTGAAAAGAGAGTTAACATATAAAGCCAAACAAGTTGTTGACTGATCATGAACCAAATGCTGGAATAGTGCAGATGAAGAGTTGAGGTATCTCCGTTTTGTAGATAGCTAGTAGGCTTATTTTAGTTCTATTCCAAAGGGCCTATGACTACACTAGGTTTTGTTTGTTTGTTTTCCCTGAGCCTGAAATCTGATATGTATGTGGATCCAAGTTATTGTCTGGGGAGATGATGTCATGACTGGCAAAAGGACCAGAAAGCTTGATCAGGAAAAAGAGTAGCTCCCCTAATATTGGAAAGGTGTATAAATATTGTTGACTGTAAACACCATCAATTTGATCTCATCTGGGGCTCATATTCAGTTTAAGAGCCTATGTGACCTCTGCATCCCTATAGATCTGAGCTCATATTTTGTGGTCATGAGTAGGAATGAACCTACTCCAAGCTGCCCCAATATCAAGACCCATCTTCCTTGGGTGGAGCATAGAGTATGTTGTCCATCTTCCCTTCAGAGGATGAAACATTCTTTACCGTTGTTGATCCAAGTTAAGTGCAAGGTCCTATGGAGGACCCACAAAGGAGTCTATTTTGTTGTTCCTTATAGAGATAACTGGTAATATTTGGGAGAGGGGTTTATTCGAGGTCTAGGCCCATCATGTCTGTTTGGGAATCTCAGGACTCCCGGACTAGGGCCGCAGCTGATGAGGTGGCCTGAAAGTGACTAAAGAGTCATCATTAAAGGATGCCAGTCTCTTGCCCTTATTCAGCTTTTGCAGTCCTTGCTTTGATAAAGTTAGCTTTGGAGTGAGGGAGGGGAGTGTAATAGGATGTAGGTGAGGAGGGTATGTAAGTCTAAGTAGACACTATTTCATTATGAACTTGATACTGACTCACTACAGACTATTGTGTATTTTTGCTTTCAGGTATATATTTTGCCCTAATTTATGGATACATGTGAACATATGCTCTATCTCACAGGACCTGGTCTATATCTAGGTTTTGGGACTTTGTTAGGAAGTGAACCATCTGGAATCGAATTAGAGAATTCTATGAAAAGAAAGGTCTCACCTGAGTAATGAGACTGAAAGGTTGATGTTCCATGCCTGATGTCTCTGGACACAGCCTGAAGTGAAGAATGCTGAGGTTGTACTCATTGTGTTGATTATATTAGGATCAGAGGGTAAAATATCATTTGGTATGAATTGAGAGAAGCATGTAGGAAAGTCAGCCTCGCCATAGGGGTTCCAGGACTGGGAGAAATATAGGCTCTACAGAGGAGGCAGGAGGTTCCTGCTGTCTTAGTGCTTGAGAAGGCAATAGATAATTATTGCTATAATCACATTATTTTCTAATTTGTATAACTTTTAAAAACTTTTTTATGAGAAATAGTAAAGTCATATTGTACAACAAACATAACCAAAAAGCATCAAAATCACTACCAACTTTTATCTTCTCTTCATAAGTCAGAGGACCTTAAGCCTAAAAAAAAAAAAAGAAAGAAAGAAAAAGAAACTCCCAAGTATTTCGGAGAGTGTTGAGGACAAATATCACATGTTCTGATGCATAAGATTTGTGCCTGGATACTAATATTTCTTTTCTGTCTTGCATACTTTATTCTCCTAGACATTTTCACCCCTTCTTCATATAGTTTTTTTGGGGGAAAAAGGAAATGAAGAAGTTGTTAGAGATAAGGACTTTAATTTGTAACTCTACATGTTAAGAAAGAAGATATTATCAGGGAAAAAACAGAACTGAGCTTTCTACAATACAGGAAACAAGGCATTTACAAAGTCAATTTAAACCATACTCTGCACCTTAATAGCAGAGGCCTGGGATACACATCTTGGCTGAATGTCAAAGGGATTCCTGGCTTGTCAACACAGTTCAGTCTGGAGTGAATGAACCCAGGAGCCTACATAATGCGGGGGCGGGTGGGGGGAGGCCTGTGTCTGTCAAATCTGGTCATGGCTTCCAGATTCATGGTACCATGGGCTTGCTTAGCTTGACAGTTGGTTTTAATTGATGTCCTTCTTAGCATCAAAAATGAGTTAGCTTACAATTGACCAAGGCCAGGTGAACTGAGATGCTTGCCGAAGTATCTGTAACTCTTGTAGTTGCTGTTTCACCTTCCCATGTCTATCATTGTTATTTCTGAACAAATTTGTTGGTATGATTCTAAATTCTGCTTATAAGACCTTCTGTTTTGATCATCACATTAGGTTCCCTTGTATGACTTACAATGCAGTCTATTTACCTAATCACTGTTTTACCTGGGTCCTGCCATGCCTGCAGGGTATTGGTTTAATGCCCAGTGGTTAGATTTCTATGTTCTGTTAGTGCTCTTTTTTTTTTGCTCTGCCCCCTCTCCTAGTCATTTTCCTTTCCCTTGCCACTTCCTGTGAAGAGATGCATAAAAGGCAATGTATCTGATTAATAAACGAGATATTGCTTCCCAGCTCAGCCATGAGTCCCTGGTCATCTCTCTACCTCCCGTGAAGCTAGCCCAGCCCAGCAAATGGCACCCTGAACAGGGACTGACACAAATTAGTTTTTTTACCTTCCTTTTAGGTATGTTTGTTTGTTTTAATAATATTGGTTATTTAAAGTGGTTTTAAGATTATAAGATTACAGGGTTATAGTTGTACATCACATCTATTACCTTGTGAAACAGCAGCTATAAAAGAATAGTTAATAGCAGTGGCAACAACTTCTGTCTATAAATGTATCTGAATCTACCCTGATTTCTTTTCCTTTTCCAGATAACTTTCATGTTCCTTAGCAAACTCTCTCCAGATAGGGTCTAATTTCTGTGCACTTTGGCCTCCTCTAAAATAGTGCTATTTTTAAATCCCTATAGTGTTATTTTCTTCCTTCTCATTATATTTTAAATATATGCAATTTTCTTTTTTCATAAGCAAAATACTCCCTTGATCTTTTAGTTATAATTCTATTTAGTTCTTTAAAAATCCAAGCATCCTGATCTAGCTTATGAGCTAAGGAACATAAATGAATGTTTCTCAAAGGAAATCTTGATCTCTCCCACTGAGTTATCTTGCTGAATTCAATATTTACTACTTTCTTAAAGAATTTTATTTACCACAGCAAGAGTGATATTCTTTCAGATTTTACTTCTTTCTTTTTATTTTTTTAATGATTTATTTATGTGTGAGTTAGAGAGACATAAACAATGCATGTGCATTGTCCCTACTGTTGAGGTACCTCCCTTATTAATCCTTAGGAGTCTCTTTTTTGAACAAACTTGTCATGATGGAAGACAGTATTACTTCTATTGCAATTCTTATGATTTCTATTTATTATTACTTCACTGCAATGGTTTCACTCTTCAGGTATTGAAAATAGAAAATGCATTGTTAATATTTTGGAAGAAGAGCTTATTACTTCTTTTTTAAATGCCTTACTGGCAGAAATAATGATCAACAATACAGTTGCCATATGTGTGCTTGTGTTCCCTCTGATAGGTGTCTACATACCACACTTGCCACACAGTGATGAGACATCTCCACCACCATAGTGCAGTGAATACCCAACCTTTCAGTTTGTTAATTTTTTTAAAACTATATTCCTGATCAAACTTTCACCCTTTTTAGAATCCAATGATGATTCTCCAATTCTGATTTTATATATGATATAGACATATGAATACAGATGGTAGCTCACCTGTTTGAGTATACACTTTATCAGGCACAAGAAACTGAATTCCAACCCCTGATTCCTTCCTACAGAGGGAAGCAGGTCTGTAGGTATCTCTCTCTGTCTCCCTTTCCCTTCTTAATTTCTCTCTGTCCCATCTAATAAAAATAATAATAATAAAACAACAACAAAAAAGAAAAAAATGACCACCAAGATCATTGGATTCCTCCTTGTTCAGGCACCAACCTCCAGAAATAACCTTAGTATCAATAAAAAATAATATAATTCAAATGTATATGCATGCTAAAATAAACAAGGATCTCTACTTTAATTTGTATTTGATTAAATACATATAGTAACAAGGATTTCTACTTACTTACATTATATTCAATTAAATACATTTATTTAATTAGTATTTACTTGCTTATTTCATGAAAGAGAGGGAGATAACCTTAGCATATGTGTTACTGGGTATTGACAGGGGACCTAAAGCTTGCAGAATTCTACCATTACTCCATCTCCCAGGATATATGTAAGCCCAAAATTTAAAATTAAAATAACTAACATCATGACATATTAGTATCAAGTACCTCTTTTTTAAAATTTATTTATTTATTAATGTTTTACATTCAACAGTAAATACAATAGTTTGTACATGCATAACATTCCCCAGTTTTCCCATTTAACAATACAACCCCCAGTATGTCATTTATCATCCTTCATGGACCTGTATTCTCCCCACCCACCCACCCCAGAGTCTTTTACTTGGGTGAAATATGCCAATTCCATTTCAGGTTATACTTGTGTTTTCTTTTCTGGTCTTGTTTTTCAACTTCTGCCTGAGAGTGAGATCACCCCATATTCATCCTTCTGTTTCTGACTTATTTCACTCAATATGATTTTTTCAAGGTCCATCCAAGATCGGCTGAAAACGGTGAAGTCACCATTTTTTTACAGCTGAGTAGTATTCCATTGTGTATATATACCACAACTTGCTCAGCCACTCATCTGTTGTTGGACACCTGGATTGCTTCCAGGTTTTGGCTATTACAAATTGTGCTGCCAAGAACATATGTGTACCTCTCAAGTACCTCTTAATAAGATGCAGAAAGAAAAACAGAACTTCAATCTTGCCATATTAGTGCAACAAGTAAATATAGTTCTGAGAAAATAGTAGACAAAGTCAGTGTGAGGAATATTTAACAGAATAAATAGACTGTGGAAAGTCAAAGAAATAAAAAAATAAGTGGGTGTTTTATTATTTTAATGGGTTTCTGTTAATTTATATTTTTGTCACTTTTGGAAAACACTTGAGAATAGAAGCTGGATGCCAGTAAAACCAACATCAATAAGAAGGAATGGGTACTACAGATTTAGATCAGTTTCCAATGGCCAGTGATCTGTTAAATGATATAAAAGCCTGTATAAAGAAGAAAAATGGAGTGGGTCTTCAGTTTCCAAATTGAGAAACCAGAATGTTTTCATAGGCCACTTTACTAAACCCCAAACTCCTTAAAAGAAACTCCTTTTTTCATAACCTGACTGTATGCTTCCCTTGAACTATTCCCCTTAAAAATATATTGTAAATTAGAAAATAGAGTTTTAAAATATAGTTAAGGTGTCAGGAGGTAGCTCATTCACTAGAGAGCAAACATTGCCATGAGAAAACACTCAGGTTCAATCTCCCAAACCATCATATGTTTATATCAGACAAAGGGGAAATTTCACAAATAGTTGAGCTATAGAGTCTTTCCTTTCTTTTTCCTCTCGGTCTCTCACTCTCTAACTGAAAGAAAAATAAGAGTCCGGAGAGGAATTGCACAGCTGTGAAGCTCCAGAGAAGCATTGACATATATATACTTTTTTCACTGCTTTTTTTTTTTTTTTGCTAAATTCTGAAATTCAAATTTAATTTGTCAGAAATTATCTAAAACTCTCTACTAGTCAGTAACTATAAGATACATAGCTTGGGGAGTCGGGCTGTAGCACAGCGGGTTAAGCGCAGGTGGCGCAAAGCTCAAGGATCAGCAAATGATCCTGGTTTAAGCCCTGGCTCCCCACCTGCAGGGGAGTCACTTTACAAGTGGTGAAGCAGGTCTGCAGGTGTCTGTCTTTCTCTCCCCCTCTCTGACTTCCCCTCCTCTCTCCATTTCTCTCTGTCCTATCCAACAACAACAACAATAATAAATACAACAATAAAAAAACAGCAAGGGCAACAAAAGGGAATAAATAAAATAAATATTTAAAAAAAGATACATAGCTTGTAGTTAATTGCTGAGAATGATATTGTTTAATAATTTAGTCTCATGTGGTCAATAACATTTAGAACACATTATTGTTACTGTTTGAATCATCCTGAGGATAAAACATACAATCTTTTAAAATGTGCTCATGTATTACTATTTGTTTATTTTTACCAGAACACTGCTCAGCTCTGGCTTATGGTTGTGTGGGGGAATGGAACCCGGGGCCTGGGAACCTCCGGCATGAGAATCTGTTTGCTATGTCCATTATGTTATCTCCCCCATCCGACAGTCATTACTTTTATTCATTTGAAAATGTTTTATAACATGGCTAAGAGCATTCTTACTACATGTTTAAGATGCTAATAAATTACATTTCATAATTCCTGATTTCCACACTGGTTTCTTACCTCTTCTAATTCAAAATATCCTCTGTATTTTGTGGTATCTGTATTTCTTTAACTTAAAATTTAGTAACATGGTTACTAAATTAAGGACAGAAAATATAACTAACATTTTCTTTGAAAGCAGACAATAATTTATTCCACTGAACAGCTGTGTAATTTTCATGCTTAATGCAAATTAGTTCAAAAGTAGAGAAAATGTGAGTAGATGACTATTTCAAAGTGCAAATGAATGCAAATTTTGTACACATTAAAATGTGATCATATACTTATTTGTAAAAATTACTATGAGATCTTCAACAGAAAATAGAATTATTGTTTTTTCTACTTAATTATAGATGATACAACTATAATATACAAAGTGTTTACCTGAAAACAAAGCATAACATAGTCTAGGTCAAGTTGACTATAAAAAGTGAGTGATACATCTATGTTCATAGCAGCACAATTCATAATAGCTAAAACCTGGAAAGGAGCCCAGGTGCCCAACAGCAAATGAGTGGCTGAGAAAGCTGTGGTACATAGACACAAAGGAATACTATGCAGCTATTAAGAACAATGAGCCCACCTTATCTGACCCATCTGGACAGATCTAGAAGAATTATGTTAAGTCAGCAAAGTCAGAAAGATAAAGATGAGTATGGGATGTCCCCACTCATCAAGAGAAGTTGAGAAAGAAGAACAGAAAGGGAAACTAAAAGCAGGATCTGATTAAATCTAGAGCTGGGCACCAATGTAAAAACACTGTGGTGAAGGGGAGGGTGGCCATTGGGCTTTCCGGTACGGTGGATGGTGGGGTGGCGGGGGTGGGTAGTGGGGATGGGACACAGTCTTTTGGTGGTGGGAGTGGTGTTTACGTACAATCCTATTAAAGTGTAAACATTATATAAATCGCTATTTAATTAATATGAGAGGTGAAAAACTGATGATATGTCTAGAACTTCTTAAAACACGGACTGAGGAAGATGGCGGACTGAGAAACTGTCAACAACGTGTTCTCTAATCACATCTTCTAGAAACGGTAGGATTTTCTGCCTTTAGCAGGCCTGTCAATAAGGGGTAACACCAAAGAGGTGATTATAATTTAATTTGGGTTAAGAATTAGAGTAAAGGTAACACGGACTAGCGGGGCTCCAGACTTCCCAGGCGGCGCCCGGCAAGGCGAGTGCGCCCGGCATTGTCCTCCGCCCGGGAAGGCGGCTCCTCCGCCGGTAGCAGAGCGCTGATGGGTGGCTGGCAGAGGACCCGGAGAGAGCACTTTAGCTCGGGGGCTTTCTCTTGGGAGTCTCCAGGGACCACCGCAACCCTGAGGGCGGATCCAAAGACTTCTTGAGTATAGCTTTCATTGGATCAAAGGACTTGGAGCTAGTTTTCATTTTCGAGAAATCCTTTAAAAAAGTCTGGAGGGGGGGGGTTTCACGGAAGATGGCAGATGGAGAAGCTGATAGCCTCTGAGCTCCGAACACACTCCTCTGGAAACAATAGGATTTTCAGCCTTTAGCAGGCCAGCCAATAAGGTGTCCTTAGACACCAAGGAGGTGACTATAACTTAATTTGGGTTAAGGATTAGAGTAGAGAAAAAAATTCTTTTTTCTTCCTTTTAATTTCAAACAGGGTGTTTTTTTTAATTCACTGATACACATTTGGGAAGTTCCTTGCACTGCTCTTTAATTACAACTCCTTTTCTTATCTTCTCCCTTTTCTCTCTCTTATCTCTCTCTCTCTCTTATTTTTTTTAAATCTTGTCATACACTTCTTCCTTCTTCTTTGACTTTCTGAATTTGTGAATTACTTTGGGGAAGAAATCTGACTCAGAGTGGACTCTCTATGTGTGTATCTCTGCTCTAGTTCCCTTTCCCCTCTTGTTACCCCTAGAATATACAGTGGATAGTAGATTTGCATAACTGTCTATTCTTGCTATCCTCTCTTTTCTCTTTCTTCACTGGGATATGGTTACTATTTTTTCGAGGACTGGAGAAATTGTTTGGCTAACTGATAGCGATTAAACTACTTCAATACTTACTTCAGTTGCTACTGTAATTCCGGAGGTTGATGAGTACAATTGTCATAAAGGTATTTAGTACAGTGTTACTTGTACTCAAGACACAACAACTGAGGAACAACAGAGCATAAAAAAGAGAGAAACACATAAATAAAAAAAGGGTAGATTAAAAACAAATAAAACTGCTACCCCAATGAATGAAGACAAGAGCCCAGAAGAAACTACAAATCAGTCAAAAGTAAACATAGATAAGAAAAGCATGCAAGCAATAATAAACTTATTAATCACAGAAATGAAAACAACATTGGAGGAAAGGAATGGCAGTATTAGGGAAACAACAGTTGAGACCCCCAAGGAAAATACTGATTATCTTGAGGCAATTAAAGAACTGAAAGCTGAAATAGCTGTAATGAAGAAAGAAGCTGAGGCAAGGGAAAGCAGACTAACAGAAGCAGAAAACAGAATTAGTCAGACAGAGGATGAGTTAGAGAAAACAAAAAAAGAGGTGAAAGAGCTTAAAAAGAGATTGAGAGACACTGAAAACAACAAAAGAGACATATGGGATGATCTCAAAAGAAGTAACATTCGTATAATTAGCCTGCCAGAGGAAGAAAGAGAGGAAGGGGAAGCAAACATTCTAGAGGAAATAATACAAGAAAACTTTCCAGACCTGAATAACAGAAAGGATATCAAGGTTCAAGAGGCCCAGAGAGTACCAAACAGAATCAACCCAGACCTGAAGACACCAAGACACATCATAGTCACAATGAGAAGAAGTAAGGATAAATAAAAGGATCCTAAAGGCTGCAAGAGAGAAACAAAAAGTCACATACAGGGTAAAACCCATAAGATTATCTGCAGATTTCTCCACTCAAACTCTGAAAGCCAGAAGGGAGTGGCAAGATATCTATCAAGCCCTGAATGAAAAAGGGTTTCAACCAAGGATAATATATCCTGCTAGACTTTCATTCAAGCTAGATGGAGGGATCAAAACCTTCTTAGACAAACAACAGTTAAAGGAGGCAACCATCATCAAGCCGGCCCTGAAAGAGGTTCTAAAAGACCTCTTATAAACAAGAACATCACTATAATACTTGCAATATATCAGAGCAAACAAATTGTTTTTTAGAACAATGGCACTACAATACATTAAATCCATAATATCAATAAATGTCAATGGCTTAAACTCACCCATAAAAAGGCACAGAGTGGAGGGATGGATCAGAAAACATAACCCAACCATATGCTGCTTGTAAGAATCCCATCTGTCACAACAAGATAAACACAGACTGATAGTGAAAGGATGGAAAACTATCATACAGGATAACGGTCCACAAAAAAGGGCAGGAACAGCCATTCTCATCTCAGACACGATACATTTTAAATTAAATAAAGTAATAAAAGATAGGCAAGGACATTACATAATGATTAGAGGATCAATCAGCCAAGAAGACTTAACAATTATTAACATCTATGCACCCAACGAGGAACCATGTAAGTACATTAAGCATCTACTGAAAGAATTTCAAAAATACATCAATAGTAATACAATAATAGTGGGAGACTTCAATACCCCACTCTCACACTTAGACAGATCAACAAAGCAGAAAACCAATAAAGATACAAGAGAATTGAATGAAGAGATTGACAGACTAGACCTCATGGACATTTTCAGACTCCTCCACCAAAAAAAATGGAATACACCTTCTTTTCAAATCCACATAACACATACTCAAGGATAGACCACATACTAGGCCACAGAGACAGCATCAATAAATTCAAGAGCATTGAAATCATCCCAAGTATCTTCTCAGACCACAGTGGAGTAAAACTAACATTTAACAACAAACGGAAAATTACTAAAAGACATAGAATTTGGAAACTAAACAACATGCTCCTTAAGAACCACTGGGTCAGAGACTCACTCAAACAGGAAATTCAAATGTTCCTGGAACTAATGAAAATGAAGACATAACCTATCAAAATATTTGGGACACAGCTAAAGCAGTACTGAGAGGGAAACTTATAGCCATACAATCACATATTAAACACCAAGAAGAAGCCCAAATGAACGACCTTACTGCAGACCTCAAGGACTTAGAGGAAGAGGAACAAAGGAGCCCTAAAGCAACCAGAAGGACAGAAATCACTAAAGTTAGAGCAGAAATAAACAACATTGAAAATAAAAGAACCAAATAAAAGATCAATGAAGCCAAATGTTGGTTCTTTGAAATATTAAACAAAATTGAGAAACCCCTAGCCAGACTCACCAAACAAAAAAGAGAGAAGACTCAAATTAATAGAATTGTAAACGATGCAGGAGATATCACAACTGATGCCACAGAAATCCAGAGAATCCTGCGAAACTTCTATAAAGTACTATATGCCACCAAGCTAGAGAATCTGGAAGAAATGGAACAATTCCTAGAAACCTATGCACTTCCAAAACTGAACCAAGAAGAACTACAAAATCTAAATGCACCAATCACAGACAACGAAATTGAAACCGTTATTAACAATCTCCCAACAACAAAAGTCCTGGACCAGATGGCTTCACAAACGAATTCTACAAAACTTTCAGGAAATAGTGAATACCCATACTTCTTAAGCTATTCCATAAGATTGAAGAAACAGGAATACTCCCTTCCACGTTTTATGAAGCCAACATCACACTGATACCAAAAGCTGATAGGGACAGAACAAAAAAGGAAAACTACAGACCAATATCTCTGATGAACATAGATGCCAAAATATTAAACAGGATCTTGGCCAACCATATACAGCAGTATATCAAAAAAATTGTTCATCATGACCAAGTGGGATTCATCCCAGGAATGCAAGGATAGTTCAACATCCATTAGTCAATCAATGTCATTCACCACATCAATAAAAACAAAGCCAAAAACCACATGATTATCTCAATAGATGCAGAGAAATCCTTTGACAAAATCCAACACCCATTCATGCTCAAAACTCTACAAAAAATGGGCATAGATGGGAAATTCCTCAAGATAGTGGAGTCTATATATAGCAAACCTACAGCCAACATCATACTCAATGGACAGAAGCTGACAGCATTCCCCCTCAGATCGGGGACTAGACAGGTCTGTCCACTCTCACCGTTACTCTTCAACATAGTATTGGAAGTTCTTGCCATAGCAATCAGGCAAGAGAAAGAAATCAAAGGGATACAGATTGGAAGGGAAGGAGTCAAGCTCTCACTATTTGCAGATGATATGATAGTATACATAGAAAGACCTAAAGAATCCAGCAGAAAGTTACTGGAAGTTATTAGGAAATATAGCAAGGAATCAGGCTACAAAATCAATGTACAAAAATCAGTGTCATTTCTTTATACAAACACTAAATCTGAAGAAGAAAACATCCAGAAATCACTCCCATTTACTGTTTCAGCAAAATCAATCAAATACCTAGGGAAAAGTTGACCAAAGAAGTGAAAGACTTGTATGCTGAAAATTACGAGTCGCTACTCAAGGAAATAGAAACCGATACCAAGAAATGGAAAGATATCCCATGCTCATGGATTGGAAGAATAAATATCATCAAAATGAATATTCTTCCCAGAGCCATGTACAAATTTAATGCAATACCCATCAAAGTTACACCAAGAATCTTTAAGAGAATAGAACAAACATTACAATCATTTATCTGGAACCTGAAAACACCTAGAATTGTCAAAACCATCTTAAGGAAAAGAACCAGAAAAGGAGGCATCACACTCCCAGACCTTAAACTATATTATAAAGCCATCATCATCAAAACAGCATGGTACTGGACCAAAAATAGGCACACATACCAGTGGAACAGAATTGAAAGCCCAGAAGTAAATCCCAACACCTATGGGCATCTAATCTTTGATAAGGGCGCCCAAAGGATTAAATGGAAAAAGGAGGCTCTCTTCAATAAATGGAGCTGGGAAAACAGGGTTGAAACATGCAGAAGAATGAAATTGAACCACTTTATCTCACCAGAAACAAAAATCAACTCCAAATGGATCAAAGACCAGGATGTCAGACCAGAAACAATCAAATACTTAGAGGAAAACATTGGTAATACACTTTCCCACCTACACCTCAAGGACATCTTTGATGAATCAAACCCAATTGCAAGGAAGACTAAAGCAGAAACAAACCAATGGGACTACATCAAATTGAAAAGCTTCTGCACATCCAAAGAAACTATTAAACAAACAGAGAGACCCCTCACAGAATGGGAGAAGATCTTCACATGCCAGACATCAGACAAGAAACTAATCACCAAAATATATAAAGAGCTCAGCAAACTTAGCCACAAAAAAGCAAATGACCCCATCCAAAAATGGGCAGAGGAAATGAACAAAACATTCACCACAGAGGAGACCCAAAAAGCTAACAAACATATGAAAAACTGCTCTAGGTCACTGATTGTCAGAGAAATGCAAATTAAGACAACACTAAGATACCACCTCACTCCTGTAAGAATGGCATACATCAAAAAGGACAGCAGCAACAAATGCTGGAGAGGATGTGAGGACAGAGGAACCCTTTTACATTGCTGGTGGGAATGTAAATTGGTACAGCCTCTGTGGAGAGCAGTCTGGAAAACTCTCACAAGGCTAGACATGGACCTTCCATATGATCCAGTAATTCCTCTCCTGGGGTTATAACCCAAGGACTCCATAACACCCAACCAAAAAGAGGTGTGTACTCCTATGTTCATAGCAGCACAATTCATAATAGGTAAAACCTGGAAGCAACCCAGGTGCCCAACAGCAGATGAGTGGCTGAGAAAGCTGTGGTATATATACACAATGGAATACTATGCAGCTATCAAAAACAATGAACCCACCTTCTCTGACCCATCTTTGACAGAGTTAGAAGGAATTATGTTAAGTGAACTAAGTCAGAAAGATAAAGATGAATATGGGATGATCCCACTCATCAACAGAAGCTGACTAAGAAGATCTGAAAGGGAAACTAAAAGCAGGACCTGATCAAATTGGAAGTAGGGCACCAAAGTAAAAACCCAGTGGTGAGGGGTAGACATGCAGCTTGCTGGCCATTGGGGGTTGGGAGTGGACGGGAGGGATGGGTCACAGTTCTTTGGTGGTGGGAATGGTGTTTATGTACACTCCTAGCAAAATGTAGACATACAAATCAGTAGTTAATTAATATGAGAGGGGGAAATCAATTGTATGTCTCAAAGTTTCTCAAAAGACAAACTGAATCTTTTTAATATATGGGCTATGTATTTGATATACGCACTCTCTCAAAAGCCTAGACCAAGTAGATTAGAAGCATCCAATAGCACAGCTATATACAAGATACTGGATACTGTACAGCAAACCATAACAAAGGGACTTTTCAAAGTTAACCCAATTACCAAATAATGTGATGATAATATTAACTATCGATTGTCTTTTTGAACCTTAAGACAGCAGGAACCTCATATCTTCACTATAGAGCCCCTACATCCCCCAGTCTTGGAACCCTTGGATAGGGCCCACTTTCCCGTATGCATCTCCCAATCCAAACCAAATAATATTGCATCCGCCGATCACAACCTAACCAAAGCAACGATTGCCACCTCAACATGCTTCACCTCAGGCTGTATCCAGAGACTTCACATGTGGAATGACAACCCTTCAGCTTCATTACTCGAGTGAGACCTTTCCTTTTATAGTACACTCTAATTTCATCTCAAGTAGTTCACTTTCTAACAAAGTCCCATAACCTAGATATACACCAGTTTCTGTGAGAGAGAGCTTATGTGCACACGTATCCATAAACTACTGCAAAATATATACCTGAAAGCAGAAGTACACTAGAGTTTGCAGTGAGTACCTCCCTAACACTTCCTCTCCACTATTCCAAGCTTGGGATCCATGATTGCTCAACAAATTGTTTGGCTTCATATGTTAACTCTCTTTTCAATCACCAGGTTCCAGATGCCACAAGGATGCTGGCTAGACTTCCCTGGATTGAAGACCCCACCAATGTGTCCTGGAGCTCAGCTTCCTTCTACCTTCTGCAACCCTCAACGACCCTGGGTCCATGCTCCCAGAGGGCTAGAGAATGGGAAAGCTATCATGGGAGGGGGTGGGTTATTGGGATTGGGTGGTGGGAATTGTGTGGAGTTGTACCCCTCCTACCTTATGTTTTTGTTCATTAATCCTTTCTTAAATAAAAAATTTAAAAAAAACAAACCACAGACTGAGTCTTTTTAATAAATAGGCTGTCTTTGATATGTTCTCTCCCAAAAGCCTAGACCAGGGAGAACAGAAGCAACCGACAGCACAGCTATATACAAGATGCTGGGTATTATACCCCAAACCCTATCAAAGGGACTTTCCAAAGTTAACCCTATCACCAAATAATGTGATGATAACAATAACTATCCATTGTCTTCTTGAACCCTAAGACAACAGGAATCTCACATTTCCACTATTGAGCCTATATTTCCCCCAGTCCTGGAACCTAAGGGTGGGGCCCACTTTTCTGCATGCTGCTCTCAATTCAAATCAAATAATATTGTATTCGTGGATCGCAATCTAGTCAATACATCGAGTACCACCCCAGCATGCTGCACTTCAGACTGTGACCAGAGACTTCAGGTGTGGAACGACAACTCTTTAGGTCCATGATTGTTCAACAATTTGTTTGGCTTTTAACAATTTGTTAACTCTCTTTTCAGCCACCAGGTTCCGGATGCTGACCAGACTTCCCTGGACAGATGACCCCATCAATGTGTACTGGAGTGCCACTTCCTCAGAGCCTCACCCTACTAGGGAAAGAAAGAGACAGACTGGGATTATGGATCGACCAGTCAACACCCATGTTCAGCGGGGAAGCAATTACAGAAGCCAGACCTTCCACCCTCTGCAACCCACAATGACCCTGGATCCATACCCCCAGAGAATAGAGAATGGGAAGGCTATCAGGGGAGGGAGTGGGATGTGGAGATCAGGTCATGGGAATTATGCGGAATTGTACCCCTCTCATTCTATGGTTTTGTTAATGTCTCCTTTCTTAAATTAACTAATTAATGAATTATTTTAAAAAGTGAGTGATATGGGACCATAGTGAAAACAATAGATACATTTAACAATCCCTCATGATTTTCTAATCTTGCAGAATAAAAAGTAACATTTATTTTTCCATTTTAATATCAGATATATTTTAAAAGAATTTATTTATTAATGAGAAAGGAGAATATTAATGTATTATTAATATTATATAACATTATTAATATTATATTTATTAATAGGAGGAGAGAGAAAGAACCAGAGATCACTCTGGTACATGTGCTGCTGGGGATTGAACTCGGAATTCCATGCTTGAGAATCCAGTGCTTTATCCACTGTGTCACCTCCTGGACCACTTAATATCAGATATTTCCTACAAAAATTAACTCTCTTTCCAAAAGGAAATAATGTTAAGAACTTCATTAGTCATTATAAATCTGCAAAATAAATTTTAAATTGCTTAGTTTTTCACAGTACTTTTCAAACTTTCTTATTCTGTAAATGTGAAAAAATGTAATATTGATACTTTTTAAAAAATATATTTATTTAATAATGATCGACAAGACCATAGAATAAGAGGGGTAAAATTCCACCTAGTTCCCACCACCAGAATTCCACATCCTATCCTCTCCATCAGAAGTTTCCGGTTTTACATCTCTGGGAGGATGAACCCAGGATCATTATAAGGTGCAGAAGGTGAGGAGATAGCTTATCCTGTGAACCTGTTTGTGCACTAACTTTCTTGCCTAAAGCCCTAGAGGTTTAAAGGTTGAATTTCTGATACTGAGTTAAGCAGTGTTCTGGTCCTCACTCTATCCCACTTCTCTCATTACTCTCCATCTCTCAAAATAAATATATTAATATGTAAATAATAAAAAGTCCTAAATATTCATCTTTGTAAAACTTCAACTATTGCTTTTACTTCAATATAAATAAAATAAAATTTAGCAAAATATTTTTTTGAATTATAATATGAAATATAATTAATCTGTTTTTCAAATTTTATGTGAACTTAATTTTAAGGAATAGATTTATTTTCTTCGTTTCCTCTTTCTCCTCTTTCCCTCTCCTCTTCTTCCTTCCTCCTCCTTTCCCTCTTTCTCTTTATTTCCTCCTTCCTTACATCATTCCTCTTTCTTTCTTTCTTCCTTTTTGGGGTTGGGGGATTTAATGATTCCTGGTCTAATTTTCCAGAGAGAAAGAAAGAAACAGAGAGGAAGACATCACAGTACCAAAACATCAATAATGTATGGGTTTTAATCAAACCTGGGTCATGTGCACAACAAAGCAAGTGCATCATCCAAATGATCTGTCTTGCCTGTCCCAGTAGATTCTTTTTTAATGGAGTTTTTAAAAAACTCCCCACTTAAGTTTTTTTCAACTGATAAGGAAGTTATAACTTAAAACTTTTCCTTTAGAGTTGTTACTTTTTGGGTTATAAATAATATTCTCCATAACAAAAAACTGAGTTTTCTGGAAGGACTCATTTTATTCTCAGGCTGCTATCAGATCCATCACACAATTCTATTTATTAATGTGCATAATAATACTACCTCTCTGTACACTAAAATATCAATGGAATATCATGCCATCTATACACCCTTTTCAGAATGCAAGTGTCATAAAACATTCTCCTTACTTGGGACTACTTATACACTTTGCAAAAGACTTCACTAATTAGAAATGGTCTTTGAGTATTTCTTTTTACTTTTTTATTTATGTAATTTATCTCACAAAGGTAACTTAGAGCCTCATTTTGTAATTTCAGAAGTCTACCACTGCACCACTTCCCTGGCTAGAGTCTGAATTTCTTAATTGGTCAGAACTTCATAGAACATAATAAGTCACAAGATTTCATGTATTAAAACACTCTATTATTATTATAACTTGTTTCAGGTAAGGCTTTATAATCAAATTGTCAGCCAAACTAATAACCATAGAAACATTGGCCTTAAGTGTTGCCTTTTGCTAGCACCTACCCCTGACAGAGAAACACCTCCCACACACACACCTCCACCAGCCTCATCCATATGTATTGACCCAGAGCATTGCATTCACTGCCTGAGTCAACACTCCTGCTCATTCCAGTCAGTGCATCAGGAAACCCAGGAAGGTATTCCATATCTTACTCACAGCCAGAGATAAAATGCACTCCAATCATGTTTCAGTGGGGGGAATTCCACAGATCAAGGGAGGGATGGAGTGCCTCAACCTTATGCATTGGCACCAGAGGCCCATGCATCCCAGAGGTCTTCTGTGGTCACTAATGGATGTTGCCTTCCACACAACAATTGTTGCCAGAAAACAACACCAGGGGCATGTGTGATGACCTGAAGAGGAACAACAATTGAATCATTGGCATCCCAGAGGGAAAGAAGTAAAGACTAAAAGGGGAGAACATATGCATAATGACATAATATTAGAGAATTTCCTCCAAATGAAGAACAGGAAACATATAAGTATAACATCAAAACTTAACAAATAAAATTGAACTGGATATGCAAATATCAATGCACCTCATAATTAAACTGACAAAGAGCAGACAAAGAAAATATACTGAAAGGAGCACAAGAAGAATGAAGAGTAACATACAGATGTAAAGTCATAAGGCCATCTGCATGTGTTTCACTGAAACCCCCAAAGCAAGAAGGGAATGGCGAGATATCTATAGAGTGTGAAATAAGAGAGGCTTCCAACCAAGAATACTGTACCCTGTGAGACTTTCATTCAAATTGGAGGGAGAAATTAAGACATTCTCAGAAAAATAACAGCTGGAACTATGAATTACAACCAAACCATCCTGACAGGAGGTTCTAAAAGGGACTCAGAAAAGCATACATGTACATACAAGAACACCCAAGACTTATATAAAGTGATGGTACTGAAACATCATAATTTCATTAAATGTTAATGGTCTGATCTCACTCATCAAAAAACAAAGTATGAATGTAGATCAAGAAACATGATACAACAATATGCTGTCTATAATAGACCCACTTGACCCAATACAATAAGAATAGGTTTCATGTGAAAGGGTGAAACAACATTATATAAGCCAATGGACCTCAACAAAAGCAGGAACAAAATGTTCATATCTGATACAATGGATGTCAAAACAATTAAAGCAATAAAGGACAAGGGTGGCCACTACATAAAGTAAAAGGGATCAACAAATCAGAAAGAGCTTACAAATATCAGCATCTATGTTCCAAAAGAAGGGGCAGTGAAATTTGTAAAACAGTTATTAAGACACCTCAGAAAGTACATTGATAGCCACAGAATAATAGTAGAGGATTTTGTCTCCACACTCTCACAAGCAAATAGGCCAGCCATGAAGTAAATCAATAAGAAAACAAGAGAATTAAATAATGAGTTAGTTCGTTAGACTTACTAGATATCTATGGAGTTCTTCATTCAAAAAGAGTGGACTTTATATTCTACTCAGACTCACAAGAGCTATTTTCACAAATAGACTGTATGCAAGGCCATAAGGACATCAATAAATTCAAAACCATCAAAATCAACCCAAGCATATTCTCAGAGAACAGTGATGCTGAATTAACATTCAGCAATGAACAGAATGTTAGAGAGAACACCAAAATATGGAAAGTAAACAGTATACTACTCAAGGATGATTGGGTGAAAGGAGAAACTAGAGAGGAACTGATAATAGTCCTGGAATCAAATGAAAATAAAGACTCAAACTAGCAGAATATGTTGGATATAGCCAAAGCAGTACTAATAGGAAAATTCATAGCCATGCAGGCACAGGTAGGAGCTAGTTTTTTAAAGGGTAAGCAAAACTAATAAACCCTTATCCAGACTCCGTAAAAACAAATGAAGACCCAAATTAACCATATAATAAATAAAAGGGGGAAATCACAAAAGAAACCACAGAAATTGAAAGCATTATATAAAATTTTTATGCAAAATTAAACTTGAAATATGAGAAATAAAGGTCTTCTAACATATCCAAAAGCTAAAGGAATATGCCATCTTCAATATCATCTTGCAAGACTTACTGAAAGGAAACCTACAAAAAGAGAGGAAGCAAAGAAATATATGTTCTAATCTGTGTGAACAGCAGTAAACTAGAACTAAGGACATAATAAAATCAGGAAATAATAATAAAGAAGAAAATGGGGGAGGGTTATAAATATTCTATAAAATGTTAGTTGACAAGGGACCAACTTACAAAAGACTTTTTAGTTACACTATGTTAGTTATTGCACTTATAGTAACCACTATACAAAACAAGGAACAGAGATTTACAGAAAGTACAAGATAAGTCAATGAAGAACTCACCACAGAAACACATCAACACTAAATGACAGGCAGAAATAAATGAGCAAAGAATCAACAATTTAAAACAAACCCAAGACAAAAATCAGAGTGGACATAAGTAAATCACCCTAAATGTAAATGGCCTAAATTCATCTGCCAAAAAACTCTGAGTAACAAAATAGATTAAAAAACAGGGTCTATCCATTATATGTCTTCAGGAAACACACATCCAAAGAAAAAAATAAATGGAAATTTAATGTAAGGAGCAATATATTCCAAAGTATTCATAAATTAGGGGAAACTACATACCTTAAAAGCAAAAGTGCACAATAATTTGCAATAAGTCAATAAATGAAGCAAGAAAGTTGAAAGAACCAAAAAGACACCTTAAAGTACCCAATGAAACAGTTCCTACTTAGATCTAGAGACCCTCCTCACCTACCTCCTATTACAGGTCCCCCAATCATTCCAAAGCTAACCATATCAAAGTAAGGACTACAAAAGCTGAATAAAAGCAAGAGACTGACATACTTTAACAATGACTCTTTAGTTACTCCCAGGCCACTCCATCACCTGGTGATTTAGTCAGGAGCCCTGGGGTTCCCACACAGACATGATGGGTCCAGACTTCTTACAGATCCCTCTCTCCACTATCACTGATCATCTCCATCAGGAACAACATAATGGACTCCTTTCTGGGCCCCTATAAGACCTTGCCCTCAGTGTGGATCAGTAATAGTAGGGCATGTTCCATTCTCCAAAGGGGGGTTGGACAACATACTCTACCTACCACTGGAGGAAGACAGGTCCCGAAATTAATGAAGCCTGCAATGTTCCTAACTGTGACCACTAAATATGAGCTCAGACCTACAGGGTTGCAGAGGTTACATAGGCTTTTGTGCTGAATATGGGCCCCAGATCAAATCAGTGGAGTTTATAGTTAACAATATTTATATACTTTCCCCATATTTGGGAGCTACTCTCTTCGCTGATTCAACTTTCTAGTTCTTTTTCCAACTATGACACCATCCCCCCAGACAATAATCTGGGTCCATGTGCATGTTAGATGTCAGGCTCATACAAAAACTAGTAAAGTCATGGGCCCTCTGGAATATACCTAAAATAGACCTACTAGGTTTTCCCAACATGGAAACCCTCAAATCTTTATCTGCAATATTCTTGCCTTTAGCTTCATGATTAGCCAACAATTTGTTCTACGTTATATTTTAACTCTTTTTCAGCCACCAGGCTTCAGATGATACCATGATGCCAACCTGACTTCCTTGGGCAAAGGTCCCCACTATGTGTCTTAAAGCCCCGGATCCCCAGATCCCTGCCCCACTAGGGAAAGAGAGAGACAGGCTGGGTGTATGGATCAATCTGCCAACAATCATGTTGAGCAGAGAATTAATTACAGAAGACAGACCTTGTACCTTCTGCACTCCACAATGATCCTGGGTCTGTACTCCCAGAGGAATAATGAATAGGGAGGATATCAAGGCAAGGGATTGGATATGGAGCTCTGGGGTTGGGCATTGTGTGGTAATGTACTCCTCTTGCTCTATAGTATTGTCAGTATTTCCATTTTATAAATAAAAAAAGTAAAAAAAATATTCCAAAGTAATGACTCAAAAAATAGCAGGGACAGCTATTCTATTCTCATATAAAATACACTTTCAGATAAAGAATGTAATAAGAGACAGTGAGTGACACCACATAATGGTCAAAGGATTAATCCAACAAAAAGATATAACCATTAGAAATATATATACCCCAATCTAAGGACACCACATAATGGTCAAAGGATTATTCCAACAAAAAGATATAACCATTAGAAATATATATACCCCAATCTAAGGAACACCCCAATACATAAAACAAATACTGAAATTAAGGAACACATTAACAACAACACAATAAAATTAGGAGATTTGTCCCAGCACTCACAGAAAGTGACAGAACATCTGAAAGAAAAAAACAAAAGTTAAATAGCAGTCTGAAATGAAACCATAGAAATAATGGATCCAATAGATGTATACAGAACTTTCCATCCCATAGGAAATGAACGTACATTCTTTTCAAGTACAAATGGATCATTCCCAAGGATTGACCTTATGCTGGTCTACAGAAACAGCCTAAATAAATACATAAATATTAAAATTATAAAATGCATCTTTTCAGACCCTGATGGTATGATGCTATAAATCAAACAAAAAAAGTAAAAAAAGAATACTTAATCTGGAGACTAAACAACATGAGGGCCTGAGTGGTGGCACACCTGGTTAAGCGCACACATTACAATGTGCAAGTACCTGAGTTCGAGCCCCTGGTCCCCACCTGTAGGGGGAAAGCTTTGCAAGTGCTGCAAGTGTCTCTCTGTCTCTCTCCCTATCATCCCCTTCCCTCTTGATTTCTGGCTGTCTCTATCCAATAAATAAATAAATATAACAAATAAGATGGAACATTGAAGAGATTAAAAAGAAATTAAGGTTTATTTTGATACTTGCTATCGGACCCTATGGAATACAGCAAAAGCAGTCCTGAAAGGGAAGTTCATGATAATAAAGGCCACAATAATAGAAAAGAGAAATCTCTAGTAAACCATCTAACAACCCACCTGAACCTACTAAAATTGGAGCAACAATAGTCAGAGACCCAACAGTCAGCAGGAGACAGTAAATAGTTAAAATCATGGTAGAAATAAATGAAATAAAAAAGACCATTATAAAGATTAATGAAACCAAGAGCTGGCTCTTTGAAAGGATAAATAAAATAGATAAACCAGTAGTTACACTCACTAAGAGGAAAAAGAGAGAAAACTATTTTAAAATCACTCAGAACTGAAAGAGGAGAAATTACAACAGACAAGGCATAGATACAAAAGATCATGTAAGACTATTATAGACATCTGTATAGAAATAAATTTGACAATTTAGAAGAGACACATTCTTAGAGTTATACTAACTGCCAACCTTGTCACAAGAGGAAATAGATAAACTTAACAGGCTAATCACTAGTAAATAAATTGAAACAGTAATCAGACTCCCCAAGAATAAAAGCCCAGGTCTATATGGGTATACTAATATATTTTATAAAACATTAAAAGGAGAACTAAGACCCATTCTCTCCAAACTTTTTCAGAAAATAGAGGAAGAGGGAATACTCCCAAACACATTCTGTCAGGCTAACATCACTCTGATCCCCACAGCAGGAAAGGATTACAACAACAAAGAAAACTATAGACCTGATGAACACTGATACAAAGAGCCTCAACAAAATCTTGGCTAATTGAATCCAACAATATACTAACAGATAATCCACCAAGACCAAGTGGGTTTCATCCCTGCAAATCAGGATGGTTCATCATCTATAAGTCAATCAATGTAATTCACCACATCAAGAAAAAGAAAGATATAAATCACAAGATTTTATTAATTGACACAGAAAATGCATTTGACATAGTCCAATATCCATTTCTATGTCAGTGAGGTTGTGGCGACACAGATCTTTTAAAGTGAGAAAATTATGATATTATAGTCCTATTTGTTTATAATTTAATCAATCACTATTAATTTAACGTATCAGAGAGAAAATAGATTTAATAATTGAAGTTCTCTAATTGCCTAGACTACAGATCTGAGTATACATGATTTTAGCCTAAGTATTTAATGTTTCAAGTGTGCAAAATGACCAAATTCTGACACTGAGCTTAAATTGTTCAAGGAGTTCTAAAAATATATTTAAAGTATATATATCGTTTTTTAAATATCTAAGTTACCTACAACCTTAGGCCAGGTAGATAAAAAGCCATTTGACCCTGTAAGTATCAAGGATAATGTGTTTAGTAGATATTCCTAAAAGCTACCTACTAGTTATAGGTTAAGTATATTATGATAGATCCTAGCCATTGGATTTTTTTTTCATGTTATTTATTTACTTTCCCTTTTGTTGCTGTTGCTTTTTTTATTTTTGTAGTTATTGTTGTTGTTGTTGTTAGATAGGACAGAGAGAAATAGAGGAGGGGAAGACAGAGAGGGGGAGAGAAAGACAGACACACCTGCAGACTTGCTTCACCACCTGTGAAGGGACTCCCCTGCAGGTGGGAAGCTGGGGGCTCGAACTGGATCCTTACACTGGTCCTTATACTTCACGCCATGTACGCTTCACCTGATGCACTACTGTCCAACTCCCTGCCATTGGATTTTCACAGAGTAACAAATCTCCAACTAACTTGGATATAATAATAATTAACTATTGCTATTTTAAACTCTTTCTAAGACTATAATGAATACTTTCCATTTTCTTTAAGATCCTTATTTATTGTAGTCTTAGAAACTCTAGGACTATTCCTATATTTCTTAATGTTTCTTTCTTATCTCTGATTTCTTACCTTCACACTGTCTGTATTGACCTTAACTAAATCAATGCTACCAGTGGTATTATGCCACAGTATGCTGCTACTGATTTGTTGCTGTGGATTGTCACCAGAGATACCACTCTGAGATGTCAACCTCCTAATTCCTCTATTCTGTTGAGATCCTTCCTAACATATGGTACTACCTATTTCCATTTCATATGGCACATTATTTTAAAAAGTTATAGATAATAGATACAGGGTTTAGGATATGATCTTTAGTACAACTTCACATAATTCCTACCACCAAAGTTCCGTATCTCATCCCCTACATTGGAAGCTTTCTTATTCATCTCTGGAAGTATGGACCCAGGATCATTATGGAGTGCAGAAGATGGAAGGTCTGTCTTCTGTAATTTCTTCTCTGCTGGACATGTGTGTTGGCAGGTCAATTCATACTCCTAGCCTGTTTCTGTCTTTCCCTAGGAGGGAAGGGCTCTGGAGAGGTGGGGTTCCAGGACATATTATTGATGAGGTCACTGGTGAGGAAGATGATCAGAGAGTTCTGAACTTCAATTCTATCAGGACCCAGAGAGAGAAGAATACCAGTTGATCTCACTTATTAATGGGAATTAATAAAGTAGGGATGAGGAAGGAAATATCAAAATGAAAAATGGACTGGACATGGAGTATTGTACCAAAGTAAGAGATTCTGGGGAGGGAAGGGGAGAAGAAAGCTTTGGGGGCCTGATACATAAATTAAATTTCATATGTATGTTAATGAATGCACTATATACCATAAAAACCCTCAATAAAACCTTAAAAAAGGAGAAGCTGCAAAATGTGTTAGACTTAAAAAAGGAGAAACTGCAAAATATGTTAGACTCTCTGATAAGCATATTTCACAATTTATCATGGTAAAAATGATATAAGATCATTATTCACTACAATATAATAAAAAGAAAAACAGAAGTTAAAGCTTTTTTCAAGATCATAGAATTTGTAAAGGGCAGGAATAGACTTTTATTTAGATCAATTTTCAGAGTCTAAACTTGCAATGTTATTATGTTCCTTAGTTTTATCATATATTAGTCCTTACCTAAATTTCTCACATTTAATAATCCATGAACGTCAATAATCATAATCTATCTTTAATGTTTGCAAAATTAAGTTAATTTGTAATCAAGATGAAATAAATTAGAATTAAACAACAATATTTACGTTAATTTTAATTAAATATATTTGGCTTAAATTTTAAGACTATCTTAAAATAATTAAAACTAAGACTATACATAGTTATTTTTACTTCTATTCAGGATGTTGGATTACTTATAAGTTTTTACATGTGTTATACACAATTTCATTGATATTTTTGTAAAGGATTACATTTTTCCAGAGTATGTAACACATTCTACAAAACCAAAAAATTGTTTCACTTCTATTAAACTAGATTTATAAGTATGACAATTCAAATTTTGAAATTTGTCACACAGATAAAACATGTACAAATATAAATGAGGAGTGAAGATGCCAGAGCATTTGTATTATTATACTGCATGATGATACTTTACTATAGTGTATTATATTTTATATACAATATATTACTATATTGCATATATAGTAAATTACATTGCATGATGATTATTTACAGTAGTAAAAATATTACTATTATTATTAGTAGTATTTTAGTCACATGTTCAAGAAAGGGAGATAAATGTAAGCTTAAAACAAGCCAAAAAAAAAAACTTTAAAAGATATTCTGTATTTTTTTCTTTCCTAGTAAGATATGGTTCCATATATGTTGTTCTTTTAAATACTCTTCAGTGAATTTTTTTCCTTACTACCCCTAAATAAAGGTATTTTTTATTAAATGGTTTTTCTCTGATAGTTTTTAAATTATCTTCATATTACCTTGGAAATGTTGTTTTCCAGTTTTTAAAGTCATATTCATATTTTTCTTCTCTCCACTGTATTGTTGCATTTATGCTATTCCTCATCAGCATATTTTTACGATCTATTTACAGTCTGTCCTCTCTGCTTCTTTATCATTCTTCTTCTCAACAATTGTATCATTCTCATAATTTTTATGCTGAAAGCTATGAATCATTATCATGCATCTATATTAAATCCTACCAGTTCAACTTGGGCTATACAAGTTATAGTAAATTCTTTGCTCTATCATTTATTTATTTATTTATCTCTATTTATTATTTTCACCAGGGTTATTATTGTGGCTTAGTGATTGAACCATGAATCCACCCCCCCACCCGTGGCCATTTTTTCCTTTTTTCTTTCTGGTTTTATTTTTTCATGAAAAAGGAAAGTTGAGAGAGGAGAAGAGAATAATGTATGTCTGCATATCTGCTTCACCTGCTGCAGGTGGGGAGCAGGGTCTCCAAACCAGGTTTTTGCACACGGTGATATATGAGCTTAATCTCATCAGATGAGCCACTGGCCAGCCCCCTAACATTTTGTTTCTAAATACAGGTAATCCTCAGTGACTAGAATCTGTTTCTGAAACCCAAGCAATTAATGTATTTGTCGTGAATAAAGAGTTATCTCTTGCTGGCATTTCAGCCAAAATAGACTTTACCTGTAGTGGGTTTTTAAATCATCTTTTGATAGTTTAACACCACTTTAACTTCATTTATAATATATTTAGTATATTCTTATATTTAATACTATATATTAAAGTGTAATAAAAATTAGTGGCAATAAAATTGACTATGGTATGCATAATAAAGTACAAATATGTAAAAACGCTAATATAGTGTACATCAACGACTGTGGGAACGAGACTGAAACTGAGAGAGATAACGTGAGATGAGATACTTGAAACTGAACTGATGAACTACCATGATCTGTGACTAGTTCTTGCCTATTGGTCAAAGAGCCAGTCATAACTCTGAGTGGCCAATACACAATTGATCCTTAAGTGAGGACTTGCTGTACACGCTTCTGTTTAACTAGTAGTCACCTTGCTCTCAAAATTTTGAAGAGGCTCCCTTCAAATTGCTTCAAATTTTGTAACAAGAATAATAGCCTTAATCTTGATTCAACTAATATTCATACAGGAAAATTAACAAATAAGGTTAAATATTACCTAGAAAACAGAACTCACACAACAACAAAGTCAAGATCTTAGATATACTGATTTCCACACACATTTCAATATTTTCTTCATAACACTTTTCCTATGTTTATGCAAATTTTAGTAGCAGTTTCTTTCCAAATATGTTTTTTCTTCCTATTGCACTGTTGAACTATTCTCAATGTTGAGAATGTCTCTCCCTGTGTGCAGAAATAAATATTCACTGACTACACGTTTAAACTCTTGAGATCCAATAATAACTACAACAGTAAAACAACAAGGGAAACAAAATGGAATAAATAAATATTTTTAAAAATTTTTTAAAAAGGGATTCAGACGGTAGCACAACAGGTTAAGCGCAGGTGGCGCAAAGCACAAGGACCAGCATAAGGATCCCAGTTCAAGCCCTCAGCTCCCCATCTGCAGGGGAGTAGCTTGCCCCACCTGCAAGGGAGTAGCTTTACAAGAGGTGAAGTGATGAAGCAGGTCTGCAGGTGTCTGTCTTTTTCTCCCCCACTCTGTCTTCTCCTCTCTCCATTTTTCTCTGTCCTATCCAACAATGATGACATAATAACAACAACAATAATAACTACAAAAATAAAACAAGGGGAATAAAAGGGAATAAATAAATATTTTTTTAAAAAAATTAAAAATCCCTTGAGATCTAGTTTATATTAAACCTTATAACACTTTCTTTCATCAAGTCTCCCAAACACAATGTATTTTCTTCTAGATATTATTCTGGCATAAAGCATATTTATTATCTATTGCTGAAAATATTTTATCCCCCAAATTTAGTGTTCTGCAACAATATTAAAATAATCTCAGCTTTTGTAGGACAAGAACTCAGGAGATGACTCTTGGAGTACTTTCTCTCAAGATTTGTCATAAGATTATAATCGAGCTGATGTATAGAGCGATCTCCTGAAGGCCTGGTTGTGGTTGGAAGGTTTACTTCCAAGATGTTACTTTTATACATGTGTTATCAGGAGACCTCAATTACATGCTACAAAAAATTCCGCATGAAGAAATTTGTTTGCTCTTGACATGTTGTCTTCACATGACAGTGCTTCTGAGAGTAAGTGATGCAAAGGAGAGTAATACAAGTCTCCTTTACTTTCTATTTTAGGGTCACATAGGTTCATATTTGCTTTATTTTATTAGTAACGTTTAGCTCACATTTATACCTAATGTGAGTATACTATATACTATAAATATATTAAATTCATGGATACTGTAAAATCTCCACACTATCTTTTTAATATATATTTTCTACTCAATTTAGCACAAGGAGCCTTTATGCTTTTTGTTTGTTCATTTGTATCCTGAATATGGCTTAGTGATACTTATCCTTTTTGGATTCATTTTTTCTTAAACCCATGTCTTGATTTGTATTTTTGTGTTCAAAATGCCAATTAAGCAGCTAGAGCAGTAAGAATATATTTGAAAGGTTTCATTATTTACTACCAGTTACCCAGTGCTAGCCAATATTTTAGTACAATTCTACCAAATAAAAGAACTGAAACATCAGTATCTTTTATTTAAGAAAACTATATTAGTGTATCTTTTAGATGAAAAAAAATATCACTTCTGTATCTATACTAAGGAGTCTGAATCTACGGAAAAGTTGGCAGTGAAAATATATCACTTCTGGACTATTTAATTTTCAAAGGGGATCCTTAATTACATCTTGTAGTTATTCTTCATTTGGTGTTTTACAAATAGTGTTTTATTAAGTATATTTTAAAATGAGTGTCATTGAAAGGCAAACTTACACAGTTCAAGAGAATTAAAAATGTGATTCTTGAAATCAAACATTTTAAATAGTTTTTTAAAATTTTTATCTTTATTTTGTTTGATAGAAAGAGCCAGAAATCAAGAGAGAACGGGATGATAGAGAAGGAGAGAGACAGAGAGACACCTGCAACACTACTTCACCACTTGCAAAGCTTTCCCATGCAGGTGGGAACCAGGGATTTGAACCTGGGTCTTCGGGCACTGCAATGCATGCATTCAACCAGGTGTGCCACCACCTGGCCCCTTATATAGTTTTTAAATGGCAAGTCATTGAGGTAGAATAGTAGTTTACTCTAGGTGTAGCATTCTAAATATGACACAAATAAAAGAAAATTTATGAACAAGATTACAGTGATTTAGTGAATATTTTGAGTAATTATCTGTTCATATTAAGTAAACAGTTTTCTCTTACATATTCACATTTTAACATTTATGTAAATGTATTGGGCAGTAGTTCACCTGCTTATGTGTGTTTCTTACCATGATCCTCCTATAAAGGCAAAACTTCATGACCAGTGAAGCAGTGCTACAGAAGTCCTGCTGAATGTGTCTGTCTCTTTCTCTTTCACTATATCCTCCTTCTCTCTCAATTTCTCTCTGTCCTAACAAACAGAAAGTTAAGTTTTAAAAATGATGTGTAAGTTCTTGATATAAGATAATATCAGATCAATTAAAAAGCTAGAAGCATGAGTGTTCTTAGAGATAATTTTGAATCCTTTTAAAAGTATTTTATTTGTTTTTAATGAAAGATGAGAGAAGAGAGAGAGAATAGACACAGAGAGAGAGAGATCAGAGCAATTACTGTGGGTGCTGGGAACTGAGCCTGGCAGCTAAGAGCTCAGACATGAAAACCAGTTGCAAAACTTTTATGCTATCTTCCAGCTTTAATTTTAAATTTTTATAACTAGAAAATATACCTATTTCAGATGAAAGTCTACTTAGCAAACCAAACTCTTTATCACCTTAATATGAAGTTAGAGCAATAGAAAATAATATAATATATAATTTCTAATAAACTATTAAAATACAGTTCCCAAATAATACATTAGAAATATATTTCAATGCCTAATTTCAAAGCTAACTGTATGAAACTTTCTTGTTTATATGTTAATTTGAAAGTAGTAGTTAGTTTAAATAAAAAAAGACTCATGAGATTATTTGGAGTATCTGGTTCAAGCTTCTTTTATATTCTCCTTTAGACTTTTGGACACAAAAAACACATAACTAAATCAATGCAGATATATGTAGATGTCCTCCTCTCTTTTATGAAGGAATATAAAAGGAAAGGTACATACAAATACAAGAGTAATGGTCATCTTCCTGACTTAGCTCACTTAACATAATTCCTTCTAGCCCTGCCCAAGATGGGTCAGAGAAGGTGGGTTCATTGTTCTTGATAGCTGCATAGTATTCCATTGTGTATATATACCACAGCATTCTTAGCCACTCATCTGTTGTTAGGCACCTGGGTTGCTTCCAGGTTTTACCTATTATGAATTGTGCTGCTATGAACATAGGAGTACACACCTCTTTTTGGTTGGGTGTTATGGAGTCCTTGGGTTATAAGCCCAGGAGAGGAATTACTAGATCATATGGAAGGTCCATGTCTAGCCTTGTGAGAGTTTTCCAGACTGTTCTCCACAGATGCTGGACCAATTTACATTCCCACCAGCAATGCAAAAGGGTTCCTCTGTCCCCACAGCCTCTCCAGCATTTGTTGCTGCTGTCCTTTTTGATGTATGCCATTCTCACAGGGGTGAGGTGGTGTCTCAATGTTGTCTTAATTTGCATTTCTCTGACAATCAGTGACCTAGAGCAGTTTTTCATATGTTTGTTAGCCTTTTGGGTCTCCTCTGAGGTGAATCTTTTGTTCATATCCTCTGCCCATTTTTGGATGGGGTCATTTGCTTTTTTGCGGCTAAGTTTGCTAAGCTCTTTATATATCTTGGTGATTAGTTTCTTGTCTGATGTATGGCATGTGAAGTTCTTCTCCCATTCTGTGAGGGGTCTCTTTGTTTGCTTAATAGTTTCTTTGGATGTGCAGAAGCTTTTCAATTTGATGTAGTCCCATTGGTTTGTTTCTGTTTTAGTCTTCTTGCAATTGGGTTTGATTCATCAAAGATGTCCTTGAGGTGTAGGTGGGAAAGTCTTTTACCAATGTTTTCCTCTAAGTGTTTGATTGTTTCTGGTCTGACATCCTGGTCTTTGATCCATTTGGAGTTGATTTTTGTTTCTGGTGAGATAAAGTGGTGCAATTTCATTCTTCTGCATGTTACAACCCAGTTTTCCCAGCACCATTTATTGAAGAGAGACTCCTTCTTCTATTTAATCCTTAGGGCCCCCTTATCAAAGATTAGATGTCCATAGGTGTGGGATTTATTTCTGGGCTTTCAATTCTGTTCCACTGGTCTGTGTGCCTATTTTTATTCCAGTACCATGCTGTTTTGATGATGATGGCTTTATAATATAGTTTAAGGTCTGGGAGTGTGATGCCTCCATTTCTGTTTCTTTTCCTCAAGATAGTTTTGGAAATTCTAGGTGTTTTCGGGTTCCAGATAAAAGATGAATATGGGATGATCCCACTCATCAACAGAAGTTGAGTACGAAGATCTGAAAGGGAAACTAAAAGCAGGAGATGACTAAAAATTGTAAGTAGGACACCAAAGTAAAAACCCTGCGGTGAGGGGTAGACATGCAGCTTCCTGGGACAGTGGGCAGTGGGAGTGGGTGGGAGGGATGGGTCACTGTCTTTTGGTGGTGGGAATGGTGTTTATGTAAAGAGTAGTCATATAAATCACTAGATAACAAATATAAGAAGGGGAAAATTAATTGTATGTTTCAAAGTTTTTAAAACACAGACTGAATCTTTTTAATATATAGGATGTGTATTTGATGTTTGGACTCTCTCAAAAGCCTAGACCAAGTAGATCATAAGCAACCAATAGCACAGCTATATACAAGATACTGGGTACTATACAGCAAACCCTAACAGAAGGACTTTACAAAGTTAACCCATTTATCAAATAATGTGATGATAATATTAACTTTCCATTGTCTTTTTGAACCCTAAGACAGCAGGAATCTCACATCTCCACTATAGAGCCTCTACTTCCCCCAGTCCTTGAACCTTTGGACAGGGCTCACTTTCCAGTATGCCTCTCCCAATCCATATCAAATAATATTGCATCTGCCAATCACAACCTAATCAACACAATGATTGCCACCTCAACATGCTTCAGCTCAGACTGTGTCCAGAGACTTCACTTGTGGAATGACAACCCTTCAGCTTCATCAGTCGGGCGAGACCTTTCCTCAGTCGGGTGAGACCTTTCCTTACATAGTATTCTTTAATTCCATCCCAGGTGTTTCACTTTCTAACAAAGACCCAAAACCTAGATATACACCAGTTTCTGTGAGAGAGAGCATATGTTCACAAGTATCCATAAACTACTGCAAAATATATACCTGAAAGCAGAAGTACACTAGAGTTTGCAGTGAGTACCTCCTTAACACTTCCTCTCCACTATTCCAACCTTTGGGTCCATGATTGCTCAACAATTTGTTTGGCTTTGTATGTTAACTCTCTTTTCAGTCACCTGGTTCCAGATGCCATCAGGATGCCAGCCAGACTTCCCTGGACTGAAGACCCCACCAATGTGTCCTGGAGCTCTGCTTCCCCAGAGACCCACCCTACAAGGAAAAGAGAGATCAGACTGGGAGTATGGACCTACCAGTCAACGTCCATGTTCAGCGGGGAAGCCATTACAGAAGCCAGACCTTCCACCTTCTGCAACCCACAATGACCCTGGGTCCATGCTCCCAGAGGGATAGAGACTGGATAAGCTATCAAGGGAGGGGTGGGTTATGGAGATTGAGTGGTGGGAATTGTGTGGAGTTGTACCCCTCCTACCCTATGGATTTATTAATTTATCCTTTCTTAAATAAAAAATTAATTAAAAAAAAGAGTAATGGTCAGAGAAAAGTCAAATATCCAGAAACAACCCCAATAGCAGATATTTCTCTAGCACAGAAAAAAAAAAAGCGTATAAGTATTATGGTCATTACTGAAATCATTCCAGTAACCTAAACTTGCCTGATAAAATATATAGGTTATAAAATTGGGCACATAAAGCATCTAGGGGACTAGAGCCCAAAATTTTGCCTTATTTAGAAAAATGATAAAGAGAACATGTCTAACAGTATTTTTCTCACTTTTATCTTGGTCTTTATTGCCACTGTCTTAACACTTTTAATTAAAGGAGAGATATTAAAGTTAAATATAACTCTGTAATATCAATGGGTGATATGTTGAACTATACTATTTATCATTTTTCCTCAACTGTAGTAATAGTGAAAAGTTCATTTCCTATATAAAATTAAAAATATGCTTTGAATGACTTCTAAAAAAGGAAAATACCAAAAATATTCCATACCAAAGCTTTTGTTTCACCAGAATGCTGACATATAACTTATATAAGTAAATGTATCAATGTTGACTATTCTATACATATTTGTATTGCAAATAGATTATCCTTTCTATGTTCATATTTATGTCAGAATCCACTGGAAATAAGTTATTTTATTGTGAAGATTTTATGTGACTTTGTACATACATTGTAAATCTGTAAGTTCTTAAAAAAGAATTATGCTTGGGTACAAGCTCCATTAAAATGGCTAATTCCAAATCTTCATTTTACTTTCATTTAAAGGAAAAATTGTCTCCCTGGAATTAAAGAACAATTGCCTTTCTATGTTCAAATATGTGTATATATTAAGTGCTGTTTGAATTTCCCAAAGCTAATTTTCCAGAAGAGAAAAACTGACTCAGCTTATTCATGGCTAAACACTGCTGCCACACACCCATGAAAATGTCAGTCTGAGTCAAAATTAGAGCGCTGATCTGTGAAATCCCTCATGAGAAATTCCTCTGGCTCTTCACTGTCTCTCACAATTCCAAATTTGTTCATATTCTCAGGTTGTCATATGGAGAATTACTTGAGAAAGTAATTCTTATCTCAAATCTAAATCTCAAATCTCAAATCTCAATGTAAACCTCACTGCTAATCATTGTATGTAGTAGAGAGAAGCTGACCTTGTATGTTCTCATCATCCAGTAACCAACCCTTTATTCTACCCATAATATTACCTGAAAAGTAGTATGAAATAAAAAATATATTTTTTCTGCTTTTGAAGCTTTCAACGAATATTACTTCTTCTAAATTGAGCCTTCAGGTACAAATCCAGTTAATCAGATATATAGAATGCATATACATTAACAATAATGCAACTCATTTTTATGTGGAATAATAAATTACAGTTTCCAAGGCTAAATGTGCTTATATTATGACAAAAAAGTTATTTCTGTAGCAAGCAACAATAAGGCAAAATTCAGAAATTAAATATTCAGTTGTTGAAAAGACATATTTAATATATTACATTTACTTATAACTTAATCCAAGTATAAATGATTATTTTCCAAGAAAATAAAAAGTAAATTATCCACATATACACAATATTCTATTCTGTATTCTTTTATAGTAGATACTCTATTTCATTACTTTTCTAAATTTTCATATTTAGGACAAGAAACTTGCTTACTATTCCAAAAGAGGATATTTTTCTCTATTTAATTACTAGTGAACAAGAAATCTCATGTCAACTATTTCTTTCATTTTCCTATCTAGTTTCCCTTTCTGTTCTTACTTCTCAACTTCTGTTTATGAATGAGATCATCCTACTTTCATCTTTCTCTTTCTGACTTATCTCAGTTAACATGGTTCCTTCAAGCTCTATGCAAGATAACTTCATCTTAATTAATATTTGCAAGAAATTTATTTTTAAATATGACAAAATTTTTATAATAGCACTTTCTTTTTCTTTTTAATTTTTATTTATTATTTTTTTACTTTTTCATTTTTTGCCTCCAGGGTTATTATTAGGGCTTGGTGCCTACACTAAGAATCCACAGCTCCTGGAGGCCATTTTCCCCGTTTTGTTGCCCTTGTTGTGGCCCTTGTTGTAGTCATTATACTTATTGTTGTTATAGCTGTTGTTGTTGATGGATATGACAGAGTGAAAGCAAGAGAAGGAGGGGAAATCAGAGATGAGGAGAGAAAGATAGACACCTGCAGACCTGCTTCACCACTTCCCAAGTGAGCCCCCTGCAATTGGAGAACTGGGGGCTCAAACAAGGGTCCTTATGCCAGCCCTTGCTCTTTGTGCCATGTGTGTTTAACCCACTACACTACCACCCAGCTTGGATTATAGCACTTCTATTCCCTCATTCATTTAGTTTTGTTTTTAATTTGTATTATCTATCTATTTATTTATCGGTATTTATTTATTTATTTGCTACCAGAGTTATTGCTGGGGCTTGATACCAGAACTATGAATTCACCACAGCTGGAGACCATTTTTTTCCTTTTTTATTCTTTCTATTTTTATTTGATAGGACAGAGAGAAGTTGAGAAGGAAGGGTAAACAGATAGGGAAGAGAAAGACATCGGCTAACCTTCCTTTACTGCTCATAAAGCATCCTTCTGCAGATGGGGAGGGCTCAAACCTGGATTCTTAGGACACAATGATATGTGCACTTAACTGGATGTGCCACCGCTGAACCCTGACTCAGTCATTTTTCAAAAAATGTTTATGTTCTTTTTGTCAGTTTAGCTCACTTTGATTTGCCATGCTTGGGACCCAGGCTCAAATTTATCCCCCACTGCATTGAAGAAAATATTGTGTTGTGATTTTATTGCTCTCTGGTTCTTTGTCTTCTTTATCTCCTTTAAAAAAAAAAAAGAAAGAAAGAAGAAAAAGAAAAAATTCCACTGTGATAAAATATTAGAGTGGATTTAGATTCCATTTCTTTTATATCCCCATATGCTGTATTTCTTTCTTTTTATTTTTAAAGTGATTTTATTTTACTTACTTAATATTGGCTTCAGAAATTACAAGATAATAGGCACTAGAGTTCTGTGTCCATACTGGAAACTGTAGTGGTTCTCCCAAGGTCACAAATATAGGTTGACTATTTTCCTATAACTATATATTTTTGCACATTTTTCTGTCTTCTCTTCCTTTTATCTTCTTCCTCCTATCACTTCTCCCCCACTGGGAATATGGATCCAAATTGGTTTTGGGGTGCTAAAGGTAGGAGTTCTGACTTCTGTAATTGCTTCTGTATTGGAATGGGGCATTGGAAGATTGATCCATAACCCTAACCTGTTTCTGTCTTCTCCTAGTGAGGTAGGGTTCTGGAGAGGTGAGGTTCTAGGACATACATTGATGACGTTGTTTGCCCAGACAAATTACGTTTGCAACATGGTGTCTAGAAAGTGAGACAAAATGGAAATCCATGTTAGGCATCTTTCTAGGGACCCATGACTATGGTAGTTTTTGCTTGAATTTGATAGATAGTATGAAGTTGGATAAAACCATTATCTGAGAAAATGGTATCAGAGTAGAGAAAAGGGCTAGAGAGTTGAATTAGGGTAGAGAGTAGCTCCCATTCTTGAAAAAAAAAATCTGTGGATAGAATTAACTGTGTTAATTCATCCACCTGATCCAGGGCATATATACATAATGATATATACATATATATATGTATATATCATCAGAGCCCATATATATGTATATATACATATCATCAGAGCCTCTGAGTCCCTAATAGTCTAAGCTCACAGCTCAAGATGCTCTCATTTCAGGACCAGTTATCCTCAACTGGCAGGGTTAGACACCCCAGCCTCTCTTTGGAAACTGGGGGAAATCCCTACCATAGATGCTCTTTAGTGACAAAAAGGTCTTGTGAGGGCCCAGAAGAAGGTTTGTGACAACTTTTCTGATATAAGTGACCAGTGGTGATGCAGAGAGAGAGATATCCATTAGAGGTCTAGACTCATTATATTTGTTTAGGAATCCAAAGATTCCCTGAGTAGGGCCCCAGATGGTGAGGGGGTATGATATTGACCAAAAGGGCCATTATTAAGTGAGCCTGTATCTTGCCCATATCCCACTTTTGCACTCCTCTCTTTGTCTGATGACCTTAGACTTTCTCCTATTTATTTAAGCATTGAGTGTCATTTATTCAGCCCAACCAGAATTAGTTTTTTAGGCTCTGTCTTCTTTGCGCCTTTCTGTTAGACTGCTAAGCTGATTTGATGTAAACCTAATAGATTAGAGAATTTATGATGCTTTCTTTAAGTCCTACAACTAGGATTCCAGGTTTGTTAGGTCTAAGTCTAATCATCAAGAACTATTGACTACTGTTACTTTGAGTTATAATATTGCCTCTAGCTTATGACTACATGTATACCTGTACCCAGTACCATATACACTACCCCATACCTAGTATCTGTAACTTTGTTTGATGGTATGCTGTCTAAAGTGGATGTAGGTAACCCCACAAGTTAGGAAAGATCTCACCAGATTGAAGAGTTGTGAGTTTGACATCTCAAGCTCTGTATCTCTGGTTGTAGTCCACCATAAGTATTCAGTAGCAGCTTAATGTGGGATGGCAGAAGTAGTACCAATTTGGTTGAGGTCACTGTAGGTGGTATGGTGGTAAGGAATCAGAGAGAAGAAATATCAGGAAGTGTGGGTATGGTCCTAGAGTCTACAGGACTAGGAGAAATGAGGACCCCCAAAGAGAATGCAAGGGGTTTCTTATAGTCTTAGAAAAATCTTAGGGTAGTAATAATCAATTATTATTAAAACCAGGTTAGTTGGGGTTTTATTTCTTATGCTAATCCAATGATTAGCATCTATAGTAGTATACTAGATCTTACTTTGCTTTGTGGTCTTTAGTGGTATACGAACATCTTTGTATTTTAGATACTGTCAGTGCTAAATATTCTTGATCTGCCTGGCCTAAAGTTATAATTGACTTAGATTGTTAAAAAAACTATATATGGTATGTATTTTTAGAGCTCCTTGAACAGTTTAAGCCCAGTTTTAGAGTTTGATCATCTAAGGTATTGATTTCTTAGACTAAAGCAAATGTTTGTACTTAGAGCTATGGGCTAGCTTAAAGAATTTAAAGATTACATCTGTTTCCCCTCAGACGTGTCACTGAAAGTCTGTGCCAACCCTCCACATCCCTCAGTAACCAATGTAGTTTTCCATAGTCTAAAATCTCTGTTCCGGGAGTCAGGCAGTAGCACAGCAGGTTAAGCACAAGTGGCACAAAGCGCAAGGGCTGGCATAAGAATCCCGGTTCTAGCTCCCAGCTCCCCACCTGCAGAGGAGTCGCTTCACAGGTGGTAAAGCAGGTCTGCAGGTGTCTATCTGTTTTCCCCTCCTCTCTCCATTTCTCTGTCCTATCCAACAATGACAACAACAATAATAGATACAACAATAAAGGGCACCAAAAGGGAATAAATAATAAATAAATAAATAAATAAATAAATAAATAATAAATAAATAAAATCTCTGTTCCCTGCTTTATTTTGTGGTTACCATAAGTGGAATAATTATCACTGTGTATCTAGAAAACTCTTTTTTTTCTTTTCTTTTCTTTTCTTCTCTTCTCTTCTCTTCTCTTCTCTTTTCTCTTCTTTTCTATTCTTTATAAAAAGGAAACACTGACAAAACCATAGGATAAGAGGGGTAAAACTCCACAAAATTCCACCACCAATGTCCCAAAATTGTGAGGATGTGGTTGAGCTTAGCAGGGCTTGACTTGAGGGGATATCCATCCTCTCATCTTATTATACTTATTATCTACATAATCATTGTTTTGCCTGAAAGATCCTCACCCATTCTATTCCTTTGATCTATTTTCTTTCTACCCTCAAGACCCCTTTTGCCTTTCTCCACCCCTTTTCAAATCGTGTCAAGCCATTCCTGTTTCCAACTTGCCACTTCCGGGTCTGCCCATTAAAAGCCTTGGTTCTCTGATCAATAAAGAATTGAATTGTCTCTCCACCACGAGTCTGTTTCTGAGTTATCTCCCTCACATATCTGAGTGAGTAATAGCCCAGGCTGGCTCCGGTAGAGTTCTCTCCAACCCAGAGAGCATGCACCCAGGAAGAGGCACCCCTATGTTAGCTTAGCACAACAGAACTCCATATACCATCCCCTCCCTTGATAGCTTTCCTATTCTTTAACCCTCTGGGAGTATGGAACCAAGGTCGTTGTGGGGTGCAGAAGGTAGAAGGTCTGGCTTCTGTAATTGCTTCCCTTTTGAACATGGGTGTTTATAGGTTGATCCATACTCCCAGCCTGCCTCTCTTTCCCTAGTGGGGCAGGGTTCTGAAGAATTGGAGCTCCAGGACACATTGATGGGGCTGTCTGTCCCCAGAAGTCTGGTTGGCATCATGGTAGCATCTGGAACCTGGTGGCTGAAAAGAGAGTTAACATATAAATCCAAATGAATTGTTGACTAATCATCAACCTAAAGGCTATAATAGTGCAGATGAAGAGTTGGTGGGGTTTCCATTTTGTAGATAGTTAGTAGGCATAATTTAAAAGTTTATCTTGATTAACAAATATTTGCTAGAAGAGCTCTGTCCTTTAAATCCCTGCCCTATTTGCTTCTTATTTCCTACTTTTAATATGTTCTTAGTTCTAGTCAACTGCTATTCACCCTACTGAGTTTAGTAGTTCTTATAAGGTGAGGTTGATTGTGGCAAATTCCTTTTGTTTTTGAATATTTGATAAAACCTTTATTTCTCCCTAATATCTGAAGGATGATTTTGCAGGATACAAGACTCATGGATGACTTTCCTTCTCCTTTAGAACTTTGAATATGTCGTTTTATTTGTCTGTACCATTTGTGAAGAGAAATCTAATGAAAGTCTAATAGTTCTGCCTTTGTATGTTATTCCTTTTCCTAGCAGTCTACAAAAAAATTTTCCTTGCCATTCAGTTTTGATAGTTTTACAATGTTTTTGATAGTTTTATAATGTGCCTTGGTGTTGGTCTTTTTGTATTTATAAATCTGGGTGATTATTCTCCTTTTTGAATGAGAATGTTCTAAGGGTTTTCTAAGTGAGGGAAGTTCTCAGCTAAAATTGTTCTGAAAATGGATTCTGGGTCTTTGGACCTGACCTCTTCCTCAGATATAACTATCACTCTTATATTTGATATTTTGAAGGAGTTTGAAATTTCACAGAAAGTTGCTACAGTCTTCCTGAACCATTATTCTCCCTTAACTTTGAATTGTAAGCGTAGACTAGCTGTAGCCTCTAGATTGGAAATTATTTCTTCTGAATGTGTGAGTCTACTTCCTAAGCCTTTTACCTGGGTGTGGATTGCAATTAGAGTGTCTTTTACTCCATGGAGTTCTGTTTGAAATGTTTCTTTTCTACTTCTTGACTGCTTAGTGAGTTCTGATTGAAGTTCTTCTTTTAAGCTAGAAGACTCTTACCAAACTCTGTTGTAAGATCCTCTCTCTTGTGTTTTACTTCCATAGTAAAATGCTCTTTCAATTGTTGCTTAGATTCTTGCAGAGTTGTCATAATGAGTTTTCTGTAGTCTGTCTCTGAAAGTCTCTAAATTTATAATTTCTTGTATTTCCTCTCTCTTGTTTTTGTCTGGATGATATAGCATGGTTAGTTGTGTAGTTCTATTTCTCTGCTTGAACATTTATTGTGCTGGTTATTGCTGGCCAGCAGGTGGTGCTATTGTGGTCTCTAGGCTTCTCTTGTTTGTATGAACTGCAGTGGGTGAGATAAGGTGGGGAGGAAGTTGCTTTGGGCTGTCTTGTGGTCACAAATGTCCTGATTTTTGTTGTGTCCTTGTCTTAAATTCAGAAGGCTAAAAATTCTCTGAGTCAAAGATTGAGAGGTTTTAAGCCCATTTCTCTTTCCTTCCAGCACTAGAAACAACCTTCACCACTTGCTGTGCTTAAAGCAAAATCACCAAAATGGTAACAGCTAAAAACCCTGCCATCCAGAGCTCTGATTTGATTGTTTTGTTCTTCAACCCACACATACCTCATTCACATGTGGGCACCCTCTTGTGGCTGCAGATATTTCAGCTGTAGATTATGAGTTCAGTTTAGTCTCATGTTGTATTTATTGTTTGGAGGGGGAGATAATTTGATACCAGTTATTACACAGCCATGCCTCCCATAAGTCCCTTATGTTATATTTCTAAAGTAATGTACAATATCCTGGCTAAAAACATGATTTCTCTACTTTCTATCACATGGAAACATTTTTATATTGTTACTAAATGGTGATCAAATTCCTTTTAGATTGCAGATATCTTATTAGTAAAAATATAAAAAATAATCACAGAATTTTTTTTGTAAAATCACTTTGAAGAAGAATTGGATTGCATTCCCACTCATCCATGAGTTCCTGGTCGTCTCTCTCTGGCCCATGAGCCTAGCCCAGCATCTGGTCCCAATATGCCAGGCTAGCCTGAGGGTGTTTCTTCCTGGGCACGTGCTCTTTGGGCTGGAGAGAATTCAACTGGAGCCAATCTAGGCTGCTGCTTACTCAGTGATGTGGGAGAGGAACCAGGAACTCTTGTGGCTGAGCAGGAACACAATCCAATTCTGTTTTATTGATCAGAAAAGAATCTGCCTTTATACCTCCTGTGACAGAAGTGGCAGGTGAGAAAAAGGAAGTGACTAGGAGAGGGATAGAGCATGAAAGTAGCAAGCTTCCATCTAACCAGTGGGGATTAAACCAATGCCCTGCCAGCAGGGTGGGTCTCAGGCAAAACAGTGATTATGTAAATAGACCACAGCATCAAGCAATGCAGCAGACCTGGCATAATGACCAACATTATCTATTTCAGACACCAATACAAAGAGCCCAGATTTAGGGTTGGTTCTGAAATTTGGGATTTCCCCATTTTTATGAAACTTTGCTTAACGTACACCCATCAGCCAAGGCTTATTTGTTGAATTCTGAGTATAAGTCTTTCTCTCACTTCTAGTGAATATTGGCTATAAAGCCTGACAGATAAGGATAGACTTCTGTCAAGTGATTTCAAGTATACTAGTTTTATACCTAATGATAAATTAATAATAAATTTTAATATCAACTAAAAGTTCAAGTCAACTTCAAATTCAGTAATAGATTATGAGAGGATGTGGAAAAATTGATGGGGTGGAGGTAGATAGTAAAATGGTTATACAAAGAGGCTCTAATGCCTGAAGCCCTGAGGTCCTGATTCAGTTTCAAGCATCACCATAAGCCAAAACTGAGCAGTTCTCTGGTCTCTCTCTGCCTCTTTGTTTCCCATTCTCACTTTCCCACCCTCCTTGTGTCTCTCTCAATAAATAAAATGTTTAAAAATTAATAAATAATCCCTGTATGAACCAAGATGCTGCTCCACACTTCTTCTCTCCAGAAAAATAAAAATCAACATATTTAGTCCCAAGGGCAACCCCATATATTCTACATATTTTGTGTGCTTCCTACTCTTTTATTAATATCAAGCTTAAAAAAAGTTAGTGATAGAAATGATAGAACAGGGAAAAGTGATAATAGTTAAGTGTGAATGTAGTAGCCTTATGTCTGATATTTCTGATGAATATAGAACAAGGATATCTATGATAGTGAAAAATAATGAAGCTATTAGAGGAGTCAGTGTTGCCACAGGTGCAAAGGCCATGACTAAACTAGGTTGAAAAACACTGGAGGAAATATAGAAATTGTACATTTCAATTAATGGAAAACAGCCCCTAATAATATTTTCAAAGCAATAAATTTTAAGAAAGTATAATGATTGCATAATGACTTGTTAACAGATAAACCTGGAATAGGTAGTGAGAATAGTAACATGCTTAAAGACTGTTGGGCCTTAAAGCCAGCCCTCCTGCTCTGCTTACATAATCATTGTTTTGCCTGAACTATCTCCACCATGTTATACCCTCAGGGTAATGCTAATTCAGTTAAAACCACTGCAACAGTTGCTAAGAATGCTTTCACCTTGCCAGCATGCCTTTTGCCTCTCTCCATCCCCTTTCCTAGCCAATCCCATTCCTAACTTGCCATTTCTTTTTACCCTATAAATCCTGCTGCTGTTTCAGTTTAGCTTTTTTTTTTTTTTCTCTTCCATGCCCTGACCAGGAGAAGACCTGGAGAAGGGATGGTGAGCATAGTGGGAGGTGGCAATTTTGCTAGCTACACGTGGCCTAAACCACTGTGCTCACGACCAACTCTGGAGCTTCCACATGAGTAAAGATTTGTGTTCTCTCTCTGCCACAAGTTCCTGGTCCCTTTTCTCCCCCCGCTACGCAACCCGACAAAAGACAGCCATGGATAGTCTGATAAATTTATAAAGAGAACTGGTATTTATAATGTGGTGAGTTGTAGAGAGGCATCCAGTGCCAACAAAGAAGCTTTCAAAAAAAAGAAAGAAAGAAAAAGAGTGGGGACTAAAGATAATATATATGTGTTTTATAAACATGGCTGTCTTCTAAAAATAAATAATTTGACAGTGAATTTAAGGACTATACAAAGACTGAGGGGTTTATCTCCCATTTGTCTTCTATTGTGATGGGGCTTTTTCTTCTTCTTTTGGTCTCCAGAATTGTTGATGGGGCTCACTGCCAGCATTATGTATCCACCCCTTCCAATGTTTTTTTCTTTTCTTTTTTCTAATCTTTTCCTTTTATTTCCTTTCTTTTATTCAATTCATATTCACATTGTTTCTCTCTTTGGATCAGTTATATGAAAGAAATCCAAAGTTGGATATAGCAATGTTAACAATATCCAGAATACTGACACTGATACTCCATCATTTTTTCAGATACTGAAAATAATAATTCTGTAGAAATCATAACAGTTATTTGTAGGCTATCATAACATATCTACAATATAAATAATTCAAATTTAGAACAATGTTCTTTTATTTTCATTTTTGAAATATCAGAAATTTAAAAAACATTGGGAGATAGCATATTGGGTAGGAAAAATATGTTTTTGCCTGAGGCTCTGCATTCCTAGGCTCAGTGCTCAATATCACCATATGTCAGAGCTAAACAATGCTTTCATATAACTATGTATAACCTATATATCTATCTATCATCTAACAGATTCAAATAAATAAATACAACATTTAAAAAAATAAAATGAAGTGAAATATACATTTACTTTCATGGGAAAAACAGAGAGGAGAGAAGAGTGGGAGATATACCAAAGTACTTATCCACCACACATAAATCTATATCAGTGCTATGAATAATATTCCTATATGCTACCAGGCTTAAACCCAAGGTCTAACACTTGATAAAACATGTACTCTACTGTATGAGCAGTTTAAATCTCTTTTTTATTTGTCTTTTACTTTTGAATGGATAGGATTAATACATTACAATGCAGTTCTTGTAAATAAGTATAATTTCTTTATTAATATTCATCTATTTATTTTTCCCTTTTTTGTTGCCCTTGTTTTTTATTGTTGTAGTTATTATTGTTATTGATGTTGTCATTGTTGGATAGGACAGAGAAATGGAGAGAATTGGGGAAGACAGAGAGGGGGAGAGAAAAATAGACACCTGCAGACCTGCTTCACAGCCTGTGAAATGATTCCCCTTCTCCTGCAGGTGAGGAGCCAGGGGCTTGAACTGGGATCCTTATGCCAGTCCTTGAACTTTGTGCCACCAGCGCTTAACCTGCTGTGCTACTGCCCAACTCCCATAAGTATAATTTCATAATGCACCAGCCCCCAAAATTCTTTTCATCCATCCCTCCCCTTCCTCCACCCTACTTCCTTGATCTGATGCTATGCATCATGCACAGTCACATTTCACTGTATTTTCCCTCCCTGTCTTTACAATTCCATTTTTTTAAGCTTTTTTTTTTTAAATCATCTTTATTTATTTATTGGATAGAGACAGGTAGAAATTGAGAGGGAAGGGGTTGATAGAGAGGGAGAGAGACAGAGATACCTGCAGCCCTGCTTCACCACTTGTGAAGCCTTCCCCCTGCAGGTGGGGACCAGGGGATCGAACCTGGATCCTTGTCCACTGTAACGTGTGCTCAGCCAGTTGCGCCACCACCTGGATCCCCTACAATTTCATTTTTAAAAAATGATTTTTATGGGACTCAGGTGGTAGCACAGCAGGTTAAGAGTAAATGGTGTGAAGCACAAGGACCAGCATAAGGATCCTGGTTTGAGCCCCCAGCTCCCCACCTACAGGGGAGTTGCTTCACAGGTGGTGAAGAAGGTTTGCATGTGTCTATCTTTCTCTCCCCCTCTCTGTCTTCCCCTCCTCTCTCCATTTCTCTCTGTCCTATCCAACAATGATGACAAAATAGTAGCTACAATAAAACAACAAGGGCAACAAAAGAGAATAAATAAATATTTAAAAATTATTTTTATTTTAATGAGAGTGAGAAAAAAACACTAGCATTCCAGTATATGCAATGCTAGATATTAAGTATGGTGCCTAATGTATGTAAATCCTTTACTTATTCATGGTACAAATTCTGCAGTGATTTTTTTTTTAGGTAGATTTGGAGGCAAAAAGAAAAATGAAAGAGACCACAGCACTGAAACTTCCATTAATGTAGTAGGGGCTGGGTTTAAACCTGGGTAACACACATGGTAAAGCAACACACTACCCAAGTGAGCTATTTTACTGGCCCTACACTCACTTTGGAAATTACCTTAAGGTTAGGAAGTTTAATATCAAGTACATGGTGTTCACTCAGATAACAAGTCATTGAATTTATAAATCTTTTAAAAGTCTGAAGTAGAGAGGTACTTCAGTACTCATAGTTAATTGGTTCCAGAAGGCACAATGAATGGGGAAAGTAAAAAGTACCAAATGGATTTTTCCTAGAGGAGTGATAAAAATTGAAATAACTTGCTAATGACTCCTAGGAATTGCATATTTTACTTGGAAATTTACAAATTGATAGGGCTATTATTTGATACAAAATCTTAAATGCTAGATAGACATAAGTAAAAAATAATAATTAGGCAAAATAAAATTCAAATTCACTTTGCTTGAGCTGAGAGGAGTTGATGACCTAGTGGGATGGTTGCAAGGTAGAGAAGCAAGGGAAAAAAGGTTATAACTTGAATGGGAAAGTTTCCTTCCAATAAAACAGCCAAAACCTGCACAGAGTTTCTCTTTTCTGTCTTATAATCCCACTGAACCTTGCTGCAGACTCAGATTTAGAATTTTTACACTAGAAAGCTATCGAGAAAAATTTGCCATCACCTATATTTCAAAATATTTCTGAAGTGGGAATTTGGTTGGTAATTAAACAAGTTCATATTTCAATATGAGTAATCTTTCTCAATAAAATTTTGTGATCCAACCCATTTACAACACATATCATTTATTCTCTTTCTTTTTATTTTAGCATTTAACTAAAAGGTTTCTCTCTTACCTCCTTCTCCTTACTTAAAGAAATATCTATTGCTGCTCCTTTGAATTTCTTACAGTTAAGTGCTGAATTTTTTTTTTTTTTTTTTTTTTTGTACCATGATTAAGTACCAGGTGGTACTGGTTTCTTTACTTAGGTTGGGATCAGTAGATACAGTATCATTTGGTATGAATTGAGAGAAGCATGCAGTTGAGTGAGACTCCCCCTAGAGGTTCTAGGACTGGGGGAAATATAGGCTCTATAGAGGAAGTTGGAGGTTCCTGCTGTTTTAGGGTTGAAGAAGGCAATAGATAATTATTGCTATAATCAAATTATTGGGCAATTGGGTTGACTTTGAAAAGTTTATTCATATAATTTATATAATTCATATATAATTCCCCTTTCATATTAAGTAGTGATTTATGTGACTACAAGTTAATAAAATACATAAACACCATTCTCACCACCAAAAGACTGTGTCCCACCTCCAACTTTCACCGTAGCTTAAGCCAAACATCCACCCTCACCCTCATCCAAAGATTTTTACTTTGGTGCCCTACTCCAAATTCAGTCAAATCCTACTTTTATTTTCCCTTTCTTTTATTCTTTCTCAACTTTTGTTTATGAGTTTGATCATCCCCTTCTCTCCATTTTTAAATGGGGTCATTTTGTTTTGTGGTTGTTTTTACTGCTGCTGTTCCTGAGTTTTGTAATTTCTTTATATATTTTGGTTACTAGCCTCTCGTTGGATGTATGGCATGTAAAGATCTTCTCCCATTCTAGGAGTCTCACTGTTTGTGTGGTGGCTAATGTTGACGTGCAGCTTTTTAGTTTGATGTAGTCCTATTGGTTTAGTTTTATTCTATATGTCCATGAAATTGGATTCATATCATTGAAGAGGCCTATAAAATTTAGATGGAAGATTTCTGCTAATATTTTTCTCTAATAATTTGAGAGTTTATGGTCCAGCATCCAAGTCATTAATCCATTTGTAATTTACTTTTGTGTCTGCTGAAATGTAGTGCTTCAGTTTCATTCTTATTCATGTTTCAACTCAATTTTTCCCAACAACATTTGTTAAAGAAAATCTTCTTTCTCCATTTAATATTCTGGGTACCTTTATTGAATATTAGATTTACATAGGTGTGGGGGCTCATTTCTGGGCTCTCAATTCTATTCCACTGCTTGGTGTGTCTATTCTTGTTCCAGTACCAAGCAATTCTGATTACAATGGTCGTATAGTAAAATTTGAGATCTGGAGTGTGATACTTCCAGTTCTGTTATTTTTTTCTCTCAATATTATTTTAGAAATTCTAGGTATTTTCTTTCTCCAGATAAAAATTTGTAGCTTTTATTCTATTCTCAAAAAAAAAAATTTTTGCTTGGGATCTTGACAGCGATTGGATTAAAACTGCATATGGCTCTGGGTAGGATATTCACTTTGGTGATGTTAATTCTTCCAACCCATGAGCATATACTATCTTTCCACTTCTTTGTGTCTTTTTCTATTTACTTGAATAGTGACTCATAATTTTCTTATAAAAGGATTTCACTTCTTTGATCAGGTTCATTCCTATATTTTAATTGTTTTTGCTTTTTGTTGCTATAGTAGAAGGACTTATTTTCTGGATTTCTCTTTTTGAATTAGTGTTTGCATAGAGGAATTCCACTGACTTTTGTATGTTAATTTTGCAGACTGACAACTTACTATATTGCCTGGTAATTTCCAAGAGCTTACTGCTGGATTTTTTAGGTTTTTCCATGTATACTATCATGACATCCTCAAATAGTGACAGTTTGGCTTCTTCACTTCCAATTTGTATCCTTTCAATTATTTGTTCTTGCTTGATTTCTATGGCAAGAAATTCCTTCACAATTCTGAAAAGCAATGCTGATAGTGGGCAGCCCTCTAGTACCTGATCTGGGGGAATGCTTACAGTTTTTCACAATTAAGCATGACATTGTTTGTAGGCATGTTATATAAGCACTCCACTAGGGTTAGAATTTTCCACCTATTCCCCTTTTTATGATGTTTTGATCACAAAGGGACTTTAGACATTGCCAAATGCTTTCTCTGCTTCTATTGACATAATCATGTAGATTTTGGCTTTTATTTTATTGATGTGATAGATCACATTGGCTGATTTAGGTAGATTGAAACAGCCTTCAATCCTTGGGATAAAAAACACTTAGTCATGATGTATGATCTTTTTTGAAATGATGCTTTATCTGGTTTGCTAGAATTTTGTTCAATATTTTAGGCATCTCTGTTCATCAGATATATTGTTCTGTAGTTTTTTTTTTTTTTATTGTGCCTGTCTGGTATTTCTATCAGGGTGATATTGGCTTCATAGAAGGTGGAATGGAGTATTCTGGTGTCTTCAATCTTTAGGAAGAGCTTTAAAAGTAGTAGTATTAAATCTTCCTTGAATGTTTCATCCGTTAAACCATCTGGTCAGATCTTTTATTGTTGGGAAGATTCTTGATGACTGTTTCAATTATGTTGGCTGTTATTGGCCTCTTTATATTTTCTAATTTTTCTTGGTTGGATTTTGGATGTTTGTATGAATCTAGCACCTAGCCCATTGCTTCCAGGTTCTCCAGCTTGGTGGCATATAGTTGTTCATATTTTGAATTCCTGTGGAGTCTCTTGTGAGTCTTGTCTTTTATTTACAATCCTATTGATTTGAGTCTTCTCCCCCCCACACACACACACACTTGTGTGTGTTGCTAAGGACTTGTCAATTTTTTTACCCTTTTGAAGAACCAACATTTAGCTTCACTTATCTTTTGTATTGTTCTCTTATTTTCAATGTTCTTTATTTCTGTCCAAATTTTAGTTATTTTTGTCCTCTGGGTGTTGTAGATATACTTTGTTGTTTTTTTCTAAGAACTTAGAGTGGGCAGTCAAGATGTTTGAGCTGTTTCTTGTTTTCTAATGTGTGCCTATATAGCTATGAATCACCCTCTCACTACTGCCTTAGCTATGTCCCAAATATTTGAATATCTAATATCTTTATTTTCATTTGATTCACTAAAAATTTTGATTTCTTCGTTAATTTCATTTTTTACCTAACAGTTATTAAGTAGTGTACTGCTGAGTTTCCATATTTTTGGGACTTTTACTAATTTTTGTTTTTAAGTGTTAATTCCACTGTGGTTGGAGAAGATATTTGGGGTGATTATAATGCTCTTAAATTTGTTGATACTGTCTTTGTAACCTAACATACAGTCTGTTCTTGAAATTGTTCTATGTAGACTTGCATAGCATTTGTATTTCACTTTCTTGGGGTGAATGACTTCCTTAGGATATATACTCAGAAGAGGAATTGCAAGATCATAGGGTAGGTCCATTTCTTGCCTTCTGAGAGTTATCTAGACTGTTTTCTACAGAGGTTGAAACAATTTACATTCCCACCAGCAGTGAAGGAGGGTTCCTTTGACCCCATCACCTCTCCAGCATTTACTATTGTTGCATTTTTCTGATGTATGGCATTCTCATAGGAGTGAATTAGTATCTCATTGTTTTCTTTATTTGCATGGACAATTGTCAGAGGACAATCAGAGACTTGGAGCATTTTTTAATGTGTTTCTCAGACTTTTGGGTCTCTTCTGTGGTGAATATTCTGACCATATCCTCCCCCCATTTTGGATGGGATTATTTGTTTTCTTGTTATTGAGATTGACAAGCTCTTTATATATTGTAGTTATTAGCCTCTTGTCTGATGTATGGCATGTAAATATCTTCTCCCATTCTGTGAGGGGTCTCTTTCTTTGGAAAGAAGTTTATTTTGCTGTGCAGACGATTTTAATTGGATTTAGTCCCATAAATTTATGCTTGACTTAATCGTCTTTGTAATTGGATTTGTTTCATTGAATAAGTCTTTAAAATTTATGTGGAAAAGAGTTCTGCCAATATTTTCCTATAAGTAGCTGATAGATTCTGGTCTAACATCCAAGTCCTTAATCCAGCTGGAATTTACTTTTGTATTTGGTGAAATATAGTGGTTCAGTTTCATTCTTCTGCATGTTTCAACCCATTCTTTCCAACACCATTTGTTGAAGAGATTCTGCTTTCCCCATTTAATATTCTGGGGGTGTTTGTCAAAGGTTAGATGTCCACAGGTGTGGGGGCTTACTTCTGTGCCCTCAATTCTACTGCAGTGGTCATTTTCTATTCATCTTCCAGGACTAAGCAGTTTTGATGACAATAGCCCTATAATACAATTTGAGATCTGGGAGTGTGATGCCTCCAGTTATGTTCTTTCTTCTCAAGATTGTTTTGGCAATTCTAGGTCTTTTCTGGTTCCAGATAAACATTTGTAGCATTTGTTCTATTCTCCTAAAAAATGTGGTTGGGATCTTGATCAGGATAGCATTAAATTTGTATATGGCTCTGGGTAGTATATTCATTTTGATGATGTTAATTCTTCCAACCTGCCAGACTAGCTTTGCTGTCGGGAGACAGATGACCAGGGACTCATGGCTGAGCTGTACGCAGTGTCTCTTTATTCATGTGGAAAGCAGCACAATCTAAGCCAACTAAACTAAACTAAACTAAACTAAACCATCATCACAAGCCTGTCTATATATATATACTGGCCTAGTAGGGTGTAAACAGGATGTGACATAGAGAGGGTGGATCAAAAAGATATTGGTGGAAATTAGGGTGTACTAGGAGAGAGGGTGGAGCAAAAAGACATCATGAACCAGTGGGGATTAAACCAATGCCCTGGAAACAGGGCAGTGCTTAGCTAACAGTGGTTATGTAAATAGAATACAGTGTTAAGCAGGGGGGATTAAACCAATGAAACAGAAGGGGTTTTAGAAGCAGAATTAGAAGCATACCAACAATTCCCTTTTATTTTTAACTAATGGCCATAGTATCAGGAGTGTGGGGTGAACAGAAACTTATATTGTACAGGCATTTTCAAAAGAACTGGCACAAGACATGGAGGAACAAAATAGGAGAGCAGCAAGAACCAGTGTGATGCCAAGGGGAGGCCTGAGGGGGGCGTTTCATGCCTCAAAGGGCAAGGCCTAGTAGGCAAAAGGGCATATCCTGCCTCTGGGGGCATCTCTTGCCTCTGGGGGCATTTCCTGTCTCAAAGGGCATTTCTTGCCTCTGGGGGCTGGACCTACTAAGGAGGGGGGGTTCCTGCCTCTGGGGACAGGGCCTGCAGGTGAGCAGATGTGGCCTATAGAATCCCAAGGTTCTGGCTGCAAAGTCTATGCACTGCTGTGGTCAGTCTTTGAGAAACCCAGCAGCATAAAAAGAAACTGCTGTCAAGTTGTGTAAAGTGTCCAAGAGGTGTACCAGTTAAGTCCGATGGAAGTGTCAGTCATAGCAGAAGACCACGGAACATATGTCAGGGGATGAAACACTGCACTTCTGTCTTGATGGAGAATGACAGCCACCGGAATTCTGCTTTTCTGTAGAGAATGAGCTTTGGAGTCTGTGAATCAGTTTCTTCAGGTCATGCCAGGTCACAACATTGGTTTCTGGGGGTGTATTGTAGTCACGCTATCTTGTGGGTGATGTCAGAGAACAGGAGTCCAAATGAATTTCCAGGGATTTCATTTGAACAGATGCTTTTTCATGTCAAGACTTGACAGCTGAAATTCACTTACTTGTCAAACAAAACTTTAGCAGATTAGAAGTTTACTATAATTGATAACTCCATTATACTTGGAAGTCCTTTCTAGTTTGATTTTAAGGTTGTTTAAACAGTTTAAACTCAATAAAATGTGGAAAGGTAAACACAAGAAACATGGTTAGAAGCCTCATGCATGAGAATCATTAACATAATCATTGCACTATCTGCCCCACCCATCACTCATACAGTTTTCAGGATTAAATGTTTCAGATTTATGCCAAGACGTAAAAAAAAATAAAAGGAGGAAAAAACAATTTTTGGATTGTTTCTGGATGTCTCTAGAAATCATGGCTGTGTCCATTATTTTTTTTAAGTCAATGTCATACAAAAATTCAGTCATTCAAATCACTCTCTTACGAAACACAACTGAAAGCAGACAGCAAACTTAAGATATTCAGAGAGAATAACGGGGGGCGGGGAGGAGATAGAGAGAAAAGCAGTAGGCAGTTTGTGCTTCTTTCACCTTGAACCAGATTATCCAGATCTCACCATGTAGCATCATGAGTCCCTGGAGGGGGTCCTAGTCCAAAAAGTTCCTTGAAATTCTATTTAGGGTGCTTCTCACTGTTCCTGCAGGATTGCAGGCATCTATTTTTAAAAGTGTCTTCCCATTGAAGAAAGAATCCAATCAGGAGAGTAGAACTAACCAGGTGTCTCCATTCCTGGGGACTTCCAGGGTATTGGAGAATGCTCCTCAAATTAGAGTAGTCCTTCTCAGAGGGAAACATGTGAGACAAAGTCCAGAAAGTCCAAGGAGAAATTTTCGTGCATCTCCCAAGCTCTACAATCACAGTCATAAGGAACCAAATTGTGGCCCATAGCAAAATGTAGTCCTTCTCCTCAGGAAACATGGGAGAGGGAATCCAGAAAGTCCAAGAATAAGTCTCCATGCATCTCCCAAGCTCTACAATCACAGTCATAAGGAACCAAATTGTGGCCCATAGCAAAATGTAGTCCTTCTCCTCAGGAAACATGGGAGAGGGAATCCAGAAAGTCCAAGAATAAGTCTCCATGCATCTTCCAAGCTCTATAATCACAGTCGTAAGAAACCAAAGTTCCCGGTCAGGGAACCAAAGTGTGGCCCAGAGCAAAATGTTCCAGAGACAGAGAAACTGCCTCATGAATAAAGAGTAGAAGCTTTGAAAAACCTCTTCATAAGTAGAAAGGCAGGCCATGCAGCTTTACTTATATGGTCTTCTTTGGTCTGCTGCATGTACGTGAATCCAAAATTCCTGTCCCTGTTTCAGGGTGCCATTATGCCGGACTAGCTTCGTGGGTGGGAGACAGATGACCAGGGACTCATGGCTGAGATGTACACAGTATCTCTTTATTCATGCGGAACGCAGCACAATCTAAGCCATCTAAACTAAACCATCATCACAATCCTGTCCTTATATATATACTGGCCTAGTAGGGTATAAACAGGATGTGACATAGAGAGGGTGAAGCGAAAAGATATTGGTGGAAATTAGGGTATACTAGGAGAGGGGGTGGAGTAAAAAGACATCATGAACCAGTGGGGGTTAAACCAATGCCCTGGAGACAGGGTCGTGTTTAGTTGACAGTGGTTATATAAATAGAATACAGTGTTAAGCAGGGGGGATTAAACCAATGAAACAGAAGGGGTTTTAGAAGCAGAATTAGAAGCATACCAACACCAACCCATGAACATGGAATATCTTTCCACTTCTTTGTGTCTTTTTTAATTTCCTTGAGGAGTGACTCATAATTTTCAGTATACAAGTCTTTCATTTATTTGGTTAGGTTTATTCCTAGATATTTTATTGTTTTTATTGCTATAGTAAGAGGAATTGATTTCTGGATTTCAACTTCTTCTAACTTAGTGTTTGCATAGAGGAATGCCACTGACTTTTGAATGTTGATTTTGTAGCCTGACACCTTACTGTATTGCCTGATGATTTTCAAAAGCTTCTTTCTGGATTCCTTAAGTTTTTCTATGTATATTATTGTGTCATATGCAAATAGGGAGAGTTTGACTTCTTCTCTTCCAGTCTGTATGCCTTGAATTCCTTGCTCTTGTCTGATTGCTATAGTAAGAACTTCCAACACTATGTTGAATAGTAATGGTGATAGTGGGCATCCCTGTCTAGTACTTGATCTGAGGGGAAATGCTTCAAGTTATTCACCATTGAGTATGATGTTGGCTTTAGGTTTGCCACATATAGACTCCACTATCTTCGGTAAATTTCCATCTATTCCAATTTTTTTTTTTTTGGTGTTTTGGTCATAAATGGATGTTGTATTTTGTCAGAGGGTTTCTCTGCATCTACTGATATGACCATGTGGATTTTGGTTTTGCTTTTGTTGATGTGGGAGATCATGTTGATTGATTTACGTATATTAAACCAACCTTGCATGTCTGGGATAAACCCCACTTGGTCATGATGAACTATCTTTTTAATATACTGCTGTATCCGGTTGGCTAGGTCTTTAAGATGTACAATCTTATTTGTGCTGTTTCTTGTTTCCTAATGTGTGCTTGTATGGCTATGAACTTCCCTCTTAGTACTGTCTTAGCTGTGTCCCAAATATTGTGATAGCTTGTGTCTTCATTTTCATTGAACTCTCGATACAGTTTGATTTTTTTTCTTTATTTCCTCTTTGACCCAGTAGTTGTTAAGTAGTGTACTATTGAGCTTCCACATTTTGGGACTATTACTAATCTTTTGTTGATTGTTAAGTGTTAGTTTAATTCCACTGTAATCTGAAAAATGCTTGGGATGATTTCAGTGCTCTTGAATTTGCTGATGCTGTCTTTATGGCCTAACATATAGTCTGTTTTTGAGAATGGTCCATGTGGACTTGAGTAAAATGTGTATTCTTGTTTGTTGGGATGAAAAACTCTGAAAATGTCCAATAGTTCTAGTTTATCTATCTCCTCATTTAGATTTAATGTTTTATCTGTACTGATAATTATTATTAACATTAGTGTGTGATGAAAGACAAATGGTAAATTCTCTCAAAAGGTTAAATGTAATCCTGTCAAAGAAAAATGCAAATATAATAAACATTTGAACAAAGAGCCTTAGTATCTTGTAGGGAAAATCATACCAAATGTTAAACCACATATATTAGTAAGATGCTGAATGGAAGGAGAGACTGCGACAGAAAGATTGCTTGAAAATTCCCGTTTTTTTTTTTTTTTTGGAGAAAATAAATTAAATTTACAGATCATGAAACTATTTGAGAAAGATCTTTAAAGAGAATTATAGATTTTATAAATTATAATGCTGTTAAAGATAAAATAAAAGTGTATATGTTAAAATGTATATGTAAAATAAAAATGTATATGATAAAATAAAAATGTATATGACATAAAAATTCAATGTCATGAATGGTGATTTGTTTACTGTCAGAAATAATGTATCTCAAAAGAGTTCTGGATCAAAATCCTAAAATGCAAAAAAGAAGAATTAAATTTTATTATCATCACAAATATTTTACATAAATTAGGATATATTTTGAATAAACAGAAATACATAAAATTTTCTTTTTATCCTTTCTACTTGGTTTTTAAAATATTTTTCTTTTGGGAGCCAGGCAGTAGCGCAGCGGGTTAAGCACAAGTGCCGCAAAGCACAAGAACCAGCTTAAGGATCCCGGTTTAAGCCCCAGGCTCTCCACCTGCAGAGGTGTCGCTTCCTCCTGCAGGTATGAACCTGAGTCCTTGAGCACTATAATGTGTACTAAGCCAGGTGTACCACCACTGGGCCCCTAGAAATTTTAAAGACTTCTTTTGACTGAAAGAAAATGGCATAAGTAGAAAACTAAAATGTAATTTAATTTTAAGTATTTTATAATTTATTTTAAAATCAGTGAGCATATTTACTTTTGATAACAACAACAAAAAATCTTACTATTGTGAATGTATTGCACTTAATAAGAAAAGGGAAAAAAACAATTGAATTTTATCCACTGATCCTACTTCCCAAGTGCCCAAAATCAATTGAATTTTGACACAATATTTACTTACTTGGAAGTCATACAGAAAAAAAAAATAAAACCTTTGATCTAGACTACCAATTTAAGACCAGAGTAAATTCCAAATGAGTGAAATATTCAAATGTGAAACATAAATTAGAAGTGCATGGATGATTTCTTTTATAACCTTACACTTAAAAGCTTTCCTGTGACTTAATACTCAGCAGTGATAAAAGTATTAAATAAAAAAAAACTTACAAATAAGCAAAACCCCAAACAAATAATAAACAAACAAAATAACAGAATCAGCACAGTTCAGACCCTAATTAGATTAAAATAAGTTACTATCTGAGATTAAGTATTAAAGATATACAAAATATAGCTATAATGCCAAATGAATAGGTATAAGGAGCTACAGTTTACAGTAACTTTAAACAGTAGTGTAGCTCAGCAGGTTTTCAGTGCATGAGATCCAGTCTCTGGCACCATATACGAGCCAATGGGATTCTAATGTTTATTTATCCTTTTCTCCCTCTTTCATAATTCAAATCTAAAATAATTCACCCAAATCAAAATTGATCAGAAAAAGAAGATAAATGAGAAAACTGAGTTAGAAATAAAAATTTGTGCAATTAGTCATATCAAGTTATATAGACAGAATTTAATGTAGTATACATAGGTATTGCTTTATAATCATGCCACCTAAAGCTTACATTATAATGCAAATTTTACACTGAATGCATAAAATATAGAGAAAGAAAGATAGGGGATATGCTACTTGACACTGGCCATGGAGATGTGCTTGGGATCTCCACAGGCACTCAAGAATTCTTCAGAAAGGCTTCTGGGAAACATGACACTTGTTCCTTTAACTTATTAGGAACAAATTTTTTTTCTGATACTTCCATGAAAGAATTCAAACTGGGGAGGCAGGGGAATACCCAATTAAGCCCACATAGGAAAGGACCCACAAGGATCCAGGTTTGAGCCCTTTGCTACCTATAGGGGGTACACGTCACAAACATATTTGGGAGCTACTCTCTTCCCTGATCCAGCTTTCTTGTCCTCTTCCCAGCCATGACATCATCTCCCCAGACAATAACTTGGATCCATCTGCATATGAGATTTCAGGCTCAGGGAAACAAAAAAGAAAAAAAGAAAGAAAGAAAAGAAAAAGGAAAAAAAAAAAACTAGTATAGCCCCAGGACCTTTGGAATATAACTAAAATATGCCTACTAGCTATCTACAAAATGGAGTACTCCCCAACTCTTCATCTGCACTCTTCCAGCCTTTAGGTTATGATTAATCAACAATTTGTTTGGCTTTGTATATTAAATCTCTTTTCAGCCACCAGGCTCCCAGATGCTACCAGGATGCCAACCAGACTTCCAGGAACAAAGAACCCCACCAATGTGTCCTGGGGCTCTGATTCCCCAGAATCCTGCCCCACTAGGGAAAGAGAGAGGCAAGCTGGGAATATGGATCGATCTGTCAACGTCCATGTTCAGCAGGGAAGCAATTACAGAAGCCAGATCTTCCACTTTCTGCATCCCACAATGACCTTGGGTCCATACTCCCAGAGAGTTAAAGAATAGGAAAGCTATCAAGGGAGTGGATGGGATACAGAGTTCTGGTGGTGGGAATTGTATGGAGTTGTACCCCTCTTATTTTATGGCTTTGTCAGATGTCAGGTGTCTGTCTTCCTTTTTCCTTTTTAATCTCTCTCTCCCCTTTAACTTCTCTGTGTCCTATCCAATAAAATGGACAGAATGGTCTACAGGTGCAGTGGATTCATAACGCTATAACTGAGCCCCAACAATAACCCTGGAAGAAGAAGGAGGAGGAGGAGGAGGAGGAGGGGGAGGGGGAGGGGGAGGGGGAGGGGAGGGGGAGGGGGGAAGGGAAGGGGAAGAAGAAGGAGAAGAAGAAGAGGAAGAAGAAGAAGGAGGAGGAGGAGGAAAGAAGAAGAAACCCTCAATGTTTGCCTAAACTGGATTTTTTTATGTTTAAATTTTTTCTCATTAAATTTATTTCACTGAAGATGTCTATGCTCTGTATTATTGTCAAAACTTGTCCTTTACTAGAGAAGGAGAAGGTTTTACATCAGATCAACTAATTAGAACTTGGGCCACATTTTTGCTATAATCATCTGTAAATATTAGTCACTCAAAATTGATTTTCATGTTAATTTACTCAGATACTATGAATTCTATATGTGTCCTTGATTATATCAGTTGATTTCAAGGAAAACTATGTTCCTGTAGTGTTGTATCAGAAAGTTTCCTATCAGGTTGTTTTTCAAATTGCAATTGTGATATTAAGTGTATATTTGTAGAATGGAAAAGATGTAAATAACTGCACTTGATAAACTGCTTTGAAGACCATAAGCATAATTTACTAGAATTAGTTTTCTGATGAAAAATTTCTGGTTTTCATTTAAGAATGTAGAGTATTTTTCAGATCTTTTCTGAGACAAAGAAAAAACATGCTGAAAAACACTTTTTGATTTATAGTGAAATAGAGCAGCTAGAGACATTTTTTACAGTTAGAATTTTTCTACTCAATAACATGGCTCCATAAAGATAGAGTCTCATAAATTATTGGGATAATTTAATTCCGAGTTCAGGTTTATTTCAGTGAGGCCAACACTGGATATAATCCTTAGGAAAACAATAGCAATCTGGCCTGTTTTATGAATAGATGTGGAAGCAGGTCAGAAGCAATTTACTAATTCAGTCAGCAGTAAAGATAATTACTGTTTTTAATGATAATGTACTACAGGCTGATCTAATTGGTTCATGCCTCATGTTTTAACTGTTCTAGCTCAATAAACACAAGAACATTATATTTATTTTGCTGGATCTAAAAGCACATGATACTGAAAATCGACCTTTAAATGATCTCCTATGCAACTCTATACTATTTGTTTTGGATTACTGGAAAGTCTTAAATGATTTTAGCTAAAATGTAACATGTACTATATAGTTTCATAGGCCCCATTCCCTCTCTGTAGTGTCCATTAGGACACACACATTAAGAAAACATGGACTTGAAAAGCACACACCAGAAAATTAAAAGGAAAGGGCTTTTAAAATTATGTCAGTTAGAGAAATATGGTCAGAAAAAAAAATTAAGCTTCTTCAGAGAGGCAGCTATTTCTGAAGAAAGAAATGCATTCCGCTTAATTATTCTCAATCATTTAAAATTAGTCCTGTGTGGAATAAGCAGCTATATTTCTGGTGTCATAAACATTGTGTCTAGAACTAACTCATTCTTCATTAAAAATAGTAATCTTTTAAGTTTCTTCATGGTCCCTACTATGCAAGTGATTTATCATTAAGAGAAGTAATTTTGTACTTTTATTTCACTTGCTAGAGTTCCAAAGAATATGTTCTTATCTCACACCAAGTTACTTGGTGTACATCTAAAACTCTCATTTCCCCAGCCGTCAGGTCTATTGCCTGCTAACACCTCATATCTCAACTTCCTTTATGAAAATTGTCCTCAGTCAAAGTAAGTTATACCTCCCTGGTTCATGATAGCTTTACTAAGTAAACAAAACAAAGACTGACCAATATGTATAATGTCCAATGAGCAGATACTTGCTTCAATTTTGACAACATCACACAAAGTTAACGTAAGTTCTTTCCTCCCACTGTCACAAGGCCTCTCCTTTATTATTTTTCTTTCATCACCACAGTTTACTGTATCTTACTACTTTTTTTTTTTTTTTGTTTGCCTTGTAATGGGTAAAAATACATTATCAAATTCAGCAGTATTAATAGAAACTAGAAAACATTAAAACAATACTTCCATTAAAAAGGGGTGGAAACTTTGTTATTTAAGAAAGGAGACATTAACAAAACCATAGAATAAGAGGGGTACAATTCCGCACAATTCCCATAACCCAATCTCCATATCCCATCCCCTCCCCTGTAGCCCTCCCATTCTCTATCTCTCTCTGAGAGTATGGATTCAGGGTCGGGTTGTTGTGGGTTGCGGAGGGTGGAAGGTCTGTCTTCTGTAATTGCTTCCCCGCTGAACATGGGTGTTGACTGGTCGATCCATACTCCCAGTCAGCCTCTTCTTTCCTAGTGGGGTGGGGCACTGAGGAAGTGGAGCTCCAGTATACATTGATGGGGTCATCTGTCCAGGGAAGTCTGGTCAGCATCTTGCTGGCATCTGGAACCTGGTGGCTGAAAAGAGAGTTACCATACAAAGCCAAACAAATTGTTGAACAATCATGGACCTAAAGACTGGAATAATGCAGATGAAATGTTGAGGGGTATTCCCTGCATGCTCTTATGTACTTCTGCTTTCAGGTATATATTCTTCCCCTAGTTTATGGGCATGGGTAAACCTATGCTCTATCTCAGGGTACCTGGACTATATCTAGGTTTGGGGACTTTACATGGGAGTGGAACACCTGGAATGGAATTAGAGAATACTATGAAAGGAAAGGTCTCACCCAAGTGACGAAGCTGAAGGGTTGTCATTCCACACCTGAAGTCTCTGGTCACAGTCTGAAGTGAAGCATGCTGGGGTGGCACTCATTGTGTTGATTAGGTTGCGATCCACGGATGCAATATTATTTGATATGAATTGAGAGAAGCATGCAAGAAAGTGGGCCCCACCCAAAGTTTCCAGGACTGGGGGAAATATAGGCTCTATAGTGGAAATATGAGGTTCCTGTTGTCTTAGGGTTCAAGAAGACAATGGATAGTTATTGTTATCATCACATTATTTGGTGATAGGGTTAACTTTGGAAAGTCCCTTTGATAGGGTTTGGGGAATAATACCCAGCATCTTGTATATAGCTGTGCTACCATTTGCTTCTGTTCTCCCCGGTCAAGACTTTTGGGAGAGACAACATATCAAAGACAGCCTATGTATTAAAAATTTAGTCTGTGTTTTAAGAAGTTCTAGACATATCATTAGTTTATCACCTCTCATATTAATTAAATAGTGGTTTATATATTCACACTTTAATAGGATTGTACATAAGCACCACTCCCACCACCAAAAGACTGTGTCCCATCCCCACTACCCACCCCCGCCTTCCCACCCCCCCACCTCACCGGGAAGCCCAATGGTCACCCTCCCCTTCACCACAGGGCTTTTACATTGGTGCCCTGCTCTCGATTTAATCACATCCTGCTTTTAGTTTCCCTTTCTGTTCTTTCTCAACTTCTCTTGATGAGTGGGGACATCCCATACTCATCTTTATCTTTCTGACTTAACTAACTTAACATAATTCCTTCTAGATCTGTCCAAGATGGGTCAGAGAAGGTGGGCTCACTGTTCTTTTTTTTTCTTTTTTTATTTAAATTTTTAATTTAAGAAAGGATTAGTGAACAAAAGCATAAGGTAGGAGGGGTACAACTCCACACAATTCCCACCACCCAATCCCCATAACCCACCCTCTCCCATGATAGCCTTCCCATTCTCTAGCCCTCTGGGAGCATGGACCCAGGGTCGTTGAGGGTTGCAGAAGGTAGAGGGTCTGGCTTCTGTAATTGCTTCCCCGCTGAACATGGGCGTTGACTGGTCGGTCCATACTCCCAGACTGCCTCTCTCTTTCCCTAGTAAGGTGTGTCTCTGGGGAAGCTGAGCTCCAGGACACATTGGTGGGGTCTTCAATCCAGGGAAGCCTAGCCAGCATCCTGGTGGCATCTGGAACCTGGTGATTGAAAAGAGAGTTAACATACAAAGCCAAACAATTTGTTGAGCAATCATGGATCCCAAGATTGGAATAGTGGAGAGGAAGTGTTAGGGAGATACTCACTGCAAACTCTAGTGTAATCCTGCTTTCAGGTATATATTTTGCAGTAGTTTATGGATACGTGTGCACATACGCTCTCTCTCACAGAAACTGGTGTATGTCTAGGTTATGGGACTTTGTTAGAAAGTGAACTACCTGAGATGAAATTAGAGTGTACTATAAAAGGAAAGGTCTCACCCGAGTAATGAAGCTGAAGGGTTGTCATTCCACACGTGAAGTCTCTGGATACACACTGAGGTGAAGCATGTTGAGATGGCAATCGTTGCTTTGGTTAGGTTGTGATCGGCGGATGCAATATTATTTGGTATGGATATGACCCAATAATTCCTCTCCTGGGGTTATACCCCAAGGACTCCATAACACCCAACCAAAAAGAGGTGTGTACTCCTATGTTCATAGCAGCACAATTCATAATAGCTAAAACCTGGAAGCAACCCAGGTGCCCAACAACAGATGAATGGCTGAGAAAGCTGTGGTATATATACACAATGGAATACTATGCAGCTATCAAGAACAATGAACTCACCTTCTCTGACCCAGCTTGGACAGAGCTAGAAGGAATTATGTTAAGTGGACTAAGTCAGAAAGTTAAAGATGAGTATGGGATGATCCCACTCATCAACAGAAGCTGACTTAGAAGATCTGAAAGGGAAACTAAAAGCAGGACCTGATCAAATTGTAAGTAGGGCACCAAAGTAAAAACCCAGTGGTGAGGGGTAGACATGTAGCTTCCTGGGCCAGTGGGGGGTGGGAATGGGTGGGAGGGATGGGTCACGGTCCTTTGGTGATGGGAATGGTGTTTATGTACACTCCTAGCAAAATGTAGACATATAAATCAGTAGTTAATTAATATGAGAGGGGGAAATCAATTGTATGTCTCAAAGGTTCTCAAAAGACAAACTGAATCTTTTTAATAGATAGGCTACGTGTTTGATATGCGGACTGTCTCAAAAGCCTAGACCAAGTAGATCAGAAGCTTCCAATAGCACAGCTATATACAAGATACTGGGTACTGTACAGCAAACCATAACAAAGGGACTTTTCAAAGTTAACCCAATTAACAAATAATGTGATGATAATATTAACTATTGATTGTCTTTTTGAACCCTAAGACAGCAGGAACCTCACATCTTCACTATAGAGCCCCTACTTCCCCCAGTCCTGGCACCCTTGGATAGGGCTCACTGTTCTTAATAGCAGCATAGTATTCCATTGTGTCTATGTACCACAGCTTTCTCAGCCACTCATCTGCTGTTGGGCACCTGGGTTCCTTCCAGGTTTTAGCTATTATGAATTGTGCTGCTATGAACATAGATGTACACACATCTTTTTGGTTGGGCATTATGGAATCCTTGGGGTATATCCCCAGGAGAGGAATTACTGGGTCATATGGAAGATCTATGTCTAGCCTTGTGAGAGTTCTCCAGACTGCTCTCCAGAGAGACTGGACCAATTTACATTCCCACAGCCTCTGTAGAAGGGTTTCTCTGTCCCCACAGCCTCTCCAACATTTGTTGCTGCTGTCCTTTTTGATGCATGCCATTCTCACAGGAGTGAGTTGGTATCTCAATGTTGTCTTTATTTCCATGTCTCTGACAATCAGTGACCTGGAACAGTTTTTCATAAGTTTGTTAGCCTTTTGGATCTCCTCTGAAGTGAATTTTTTTTCATATCCTCTGCCTATTTTTGGATGGGGTCATTTGCTTTTTGGTGCTAAGTTTGCTGAGTTCTCTGTATATTTTGGTGATTAGTTTCTTGTCTGATGTATGGCATGTGAAGATCTCCCATTATGTGAGGGGTCTCTTTGTTTTTGTGATAATTTCTTTGGCTGTGCAGAAGCTTTTCAATTTGATGTAGTCCCATTGGTTTGTTTCTGCTTTAGTCTTCCTTGCAACTGGGTTTGTTTCATCAAAGATGTCCTTGAGCTTTAGGTGGGAAAGTGTTTCAGCAATGTTTTCCTCTAAGTATTTGATAGTTTCTGGTCTGACATCCAGGTCTTTGATCCATTTGGAGTTGATTTTTGTTTCTGGTGAGATAAGGTAGTTCAATTTCATTATTCTGCATGTTACAACCCAGTTTTCCCAGCACCAGTTATTGAAGAGAGCCTCCTTCCTCCATTTAATCCTTTGGGTGCCCTTATCAAAGATTAGATGTCCATAGGTGTAGGGGTTTAAATCTGGGTTTTCAATTCTGTTCCACTGGTCTGTGTGTCTATTTTTGTTCCAGTACTATGCTGTTTTGATGATGATGGCATTATAGAGTTTGAGCATGAATGGGTGTTGGATTTTGTCAAAGGCTTTCTCTGCATCTATTGAGATAATCATGTGGGTTTTGGATTTGCTTTTATTGATGTGGTGAATGACATTGATAGACTTACAGATTTTGAACCAGCCTTGCATTCCTGGGATGAATCCCACTTGGTTGTGATGAACAATCTTTTTGATATGCTGCTGTATCCAGTTGGCCATGATCTTGTTAAATATTTTGGTATATATGTTCATCAAAGATATTGGTCTGTAGTTTTCCTTTTTTGTGTGTCTCTATCTGCTTTTGGTATCAGAGTGATATTGGCTTCATAAAAGGTGGAAGGGAGTGTCCCTGTTTCTTCGATCTTATGGAGAAGCTTTAGGAGTATGGGTATTAACTGTTTCCTGAAGGTTTTGTAGAATTTGTTTGTGAAGCCATCTGGTCCAGGACTTTTGTTGTTGGGGAGATTCTAAATAACAGCTTTGATTTCTTTGTCTGTGATTGGTGCATTTAGGTTTTGTAGTTCTTGGTTCAGTTTTGGAAGGGCATATGCTTCTAGGAATTGTTCCATTTCTTCCAGATTCTTTAGCTTGGTGGTTTATAATTCTTTATAGAAGTCTCGCATTATTTTCTGGATTTCTGTGGTGTCAGTTGTGATATCTCCTGCGTCGTTTACAATTCTATGAATTTGAGTCTTCTCCCTTTTTTGTTTAGTGAGTCTGGCTAGGGGTTTGTCAATCTTGTTTAATTTTTCAAAGAACCAACATTTGGCTTCATTGATCTACTGTATGGTTCTCTTATTTTCGATGTTGTTTATTTCTGCTCTAATTTTAGTGATTTCTGTCTTTCTGGTTGCTTTAGGGTTCCTTTGTTCCTCTTTCTCTAAGTCCTTAAGGTGTGCAGTAAGGTTGTTTATTTGGGTTTTTTCTTGTTGTTTAATATGTGATTCTATGGCTATGAGTTTCCCTCTCAGTAGTTCTTTAGCTGTGTCCCAAATACTTTGATAGGTTGTTTCTTCATTTTCATTTGTTTCCAGGAAAATTTTTATTTCCTGCTTGAGTGTCTCTCTGACCCAGTGGTTCTTAAGCAATATGTTGTTTATTTTCCAGATTCTGTGACTTTTAATCATTTTCTGTTTGTTGTTAAATGTTAGTTTTACTCCACTGTGGTCTGAGAAGATACTTGGGATGATTTCAAAGCTCTTGAATTTATTGATGCTGTCTTTGTGGCCTAACATGTGGTCTATCCTTGAGTATGTGTTGTGTGGATTTGTAAAGATTGTATATTCCAATTTTTGGGGAGTGAAGGACTCTGAAAATGTCCAAGAGGTCTAGTCTGTCCATCTCTTCATTTAATTCTCTTGTTTCTTTGTTGATTCTGTGTTTTGTTGATCTAAGTGTGAGAGTGGGGTGTTAAAGTCTCCAACTATTAATGTATTACTACTAATGTATTTGTGAAGTTCTTTGAGAAGGTGCTTGATGTATTTAGGTGGTCCCTCATTGGGTGCATAGATGTTAATAATTGTTATATCTTCTTGGCTGATTGATCCTTTAATCATTATGTAATGACCGTGCCTATTTTTTATTACTTTATTTAATTTAAAATCTATTGTGTCAGAGATGAGAATAGCTGTTCCCGCCTTTTATTGTGGTCCATTAGCCTGCAGGATAGTTTTCCATCCTTTCACTTTAAGTCTGTGTTTATCTTGTTGGGTCAAGTGGGATTCTTGCAAGCAGCATATAGTTGGGTTATGTTTCCTGATCCATCCCCCCACTCTGTGCCTTTTGATGGGTGAGTTTAAGCCATTGTCATTTACTGATATTATGGATTTAATGTGTTGTAGTGCCATTGTTCAACAAGTTTTTATTTGACATGTTGCAAGTATTATAGTGATGTTCTTGTTTATTAGAGGTCTTTTAGAACCTCTTTCTGGGCTGGTTTGGTGATAGTTGCTTCCTTTAACTGTTGTTTGTCTGGGAAGGTGTTGATGACTCCATCTAGTTTGAATGACAGTCTAGTGGGATATATTATTCTTGGTTTAAACCCTTTTTCATTCAGGGATCGATAGATACCTTGCCATTCTCTTCTGGTCTTTAGAGTTTGGGTGGAGAAGATTGCTGATAGTCTTATAGGTTTTCCCCTATATGTGTTTTTTTTGTTTTTCTCTTGCAGTCTTTAGGATCCTATCTTTATTGTTACTTCTTTTCATTCTGACTGTGATGTGTCTTGGTGTCTTCAGGTCTGGGTGATTCTGTTTGGGACTCTCTGAGCCTCTTCATTCTTAATGTCCTTTCTGTTGTTCTGGTCAGAGAAGTTTTCTTCTGTAATTTCCTCTAGAATGCTTGCTTCCCCTTACTCTCTTTCTTCCTCTGGCAGGCCAATTATATGAATGTTACTTCTTTTTAGATCATCCCATATGTCTCTGTTGTTGTTTTCAGTGTCTCTTAATCTGTTTTTGAGCTCTTTATCCTCTTTCTTAGTTTTCTCTAGCTCATCCTCTGTCTGGATAATTCTGTTTTCTGCTTCTGCTAGTCTGCTTTCCCTTCCCTCGGCTGCTTTCTCCATTACAGCTATTTCAGCTTTCAGTTCTCTAATTGCCTCAAGCTAATCAGTATTTTCCTTGAGGGTCTCATTTGTTGTTTCCCTAATACTGTTATTCCTTTCCTCCAAAGATGTTTTCATTTATGTGATTAATAAATTTATTATTGCTTGCATGCTTTTCTTATGTATGGTTACTTTTGGCTGATATGTAGTTTTCTAGGCTCTTGTCTTCATTCATTGTATTAGCAGTTTTATTTGATCTTGCTCTACCCATTTTTAATGTTTTTTTTATTTTTATGTTCTGTTGTTCCTCAGTTGTTTTGTTTTATGTACAAGCCACACTATACTAAATACCTTTATGACAAATGCTATCACCACCCTCTGAAATTACAATAGTAACTAAAGCAATGACTAAAGCAATTTAACCAATACCAGTTAGTCCCACAATGTCTCCAGTTCAAGAAAAAATAGCAACCAAATCTAAATGAAAAAGAAAAAGGAAAAAGTATAACAGGAATAGACTATTATGCAAATCTACTGTCCACTGTAGATCCTAGGGGTAGCAAGAGGGGAAGGGGAAGTAGAGCAGAGACATACACAAAGACAGTCTGCTCTGAGTCTGACTTCTTTCTTGAAATAGTTCACAAATGGGGAGTCGGGCTGTAGCACAGCAGGTTAAGCGCAGGTGGCGCAAAGCACAAGGACCGGCATAAGGATCCCGGTTCGAACCCCAGCTCCCCACCTGCAGGGGAGTCGCTTCACAGGCGGTGAAGCAGGTCTGCAGGTGTCTATCTTTCTCTCCTCCTCTCTGTCTTCCCCTCCTCTCTCCATTTCTCTCTGTCCTATCCAACAATGACAACAACAATAATAACTACAACAATAAAAAAACAAGGGCAACAAAAGGGAATAAATAAATAAAATAAATATTTTTAAAAAAAAGAAATAGTTCACAAATAGGTATCAGTGAATTCAGAAGGCAGATGGAGGAGGAAGGGAGAAAGGAAGACAGAAAAAAAAGAGAGAAAAGAAAAAAGAAAAGAAGGAAACAGAAAAAAAGCAGTGAAAGGAGAGTTTTATATATATATATATATTTTAATTGTCTTGGAGGTGGGAGAAGGGCGATAGTGTATAGAGGAGGTATGAAAAGTGAGACAAGTTTCTCTCACAGTGGGTGATAATTCTTGTTGTCTAGCAATGGAAAGTATACTAAGAGTTAATTTTGGTCAACCTGGGCAGGGGGGGGAAGAAGGGATATGCATGTATATATAATAGTATTTGTAAAATAGAACAGAGTAAAAAGCCCTAGCAGTGTGTCTACAGCTTGGACAGCTCCCTGTTAGCCTATGTACATTGAGTCTAGACAACTGATTGAGAAAGAAACACAATACAAAACAAATGGAAAAAAGAAAAAAAAAACTTTCAGGCAGTCTTTCCCAGGCTGGGTGAGCCTTGCTTGATTAGCTAATTGTCACTTGAATGGGTCTAAGTCCCTTACTCAGAGGAAAAACAAAAATAGCCTAGAAATTTGGAAGCAGGGTTTAATGGCACCCCGGTGGGCCAGGAATCTTGGTAAAAAAGGAGTTCAATCGAAGTCCTGCTAGCAGCAGGTCTCTACCCCTGGGGTCTGCTTATGGGAAGAGGGGGTCTGAGAGAAATAATCAATAAATTTCCTTTCTTTTTGCTCTAATTTTTAACCCAAATTGAATTATAATCACCTCCTTGTTCCATTTTTAGGATGCCTCCTTGCTTGTCCCACTGAAGGCCAGGATTTCAAGGCTTTCTAGCAGTTGATGTCAGAGCCCACGGGTGCTGCTACTTTCTAGTCGCCATCTTGGTTTGAAAATATATTTTTATAATGTATAGGGAAAAATGAATAATGACGTGCTTAGAGTGAAGGAAAGTATGCAGAAAGGTGAAAAAGAATTTTCACTTTTTGATCCATATATGTGTTATTTTTGTAATACAATTAAAAACAAATTTGCTCTGCTCTGGTGCATGGTAGTGTGGGGACTGAACCTGGGACTTTGGAGCCTCAGTCATGAGAGTCTCTTTGAATAACCATTTGCTATCTGCCCTGCCCTAACACAATTTTTTATTAAAATTAAAAAATACTTCAATTTTTGTTTGAATGTGAAAGAAGTTGAGTCTTCAAAATGCTTAGTAAGTTACATCTTCTGGACATTTGTTTAACAGTATAATTCTTATTTTAAATGATTTCTTTGATATTTATTTATGTGTTTTTATTTCCCTTTTTTTTCTTTTCTCCTGAGCCTCACCTGGGCTTTGTGCTTGCATAGTAGTCCTACTACTACCAGCTACCAGTGGGCTTTTCTCTTCTTTCCTTTTCCTATTCCTTCATTTTGTTAATTTAATTTATTTTTGTTTATTTTGTTTTCTTTCTATAGTTGAAGGAGATGAAATTATGCTGAGATTTCTCTATTAGATTTTAGCTTATCACTAGTTATAAATAGCTGACAAGCTACTTAAGTTTAAAATTATGTTAATTTTAATTGCTCTAAACTTATTTTAAAAAGAGGCTTTTATAAAAAAATATTATTCAATGTTATCAAGACCTCACCATTACAGGTTGACTTTTTCAGTTATATGTGTAGAATGAAACCATGACACAAATCTTCCTCCAGTGCCACCACTGTAGTTGTCATGTGGCTTCCAATTAGTTGTTTTAAAGTATTGATTTAATATTGTGACAAAAGTGAAAAAATAAAACTAAAATTCAATCATTTTATTCTATTTGTCAGTTAATAAGCAGTGTTGCCTGACAAATGTAACTCTGATATTCTCCCAACTGTCTTTTATAATTATTTACAATTCTAAAACATAGTGTTTTCTTTCTACATAATTTATCTTCAATATTTTAAAGACTCTGCATTTATTTTACCTAAAATGTGAGATGCAGCTATATTTTATGATAAAAATAATTCTATTTAACTAGAATTATTAGAAATAAATTATCAGATTGAGTGGATACTCTGCCAAATGCAAATAGAAAAATAAAATAAAAGTTAAAAAGATGAGGAAAAAGGAAGAAAAAATAACAAAAACACAAGTGTACACATTTTTTGAACTGATTCTATTAGTTATGGTCATGACCGCTTGTAGCAAAAAAAAAAAAAAAAAAAAAGACTGTTATAAAATGGTCTATTAAAATGCCAGGAAATTTCTCAGTAGTTCAAATACTCTTAAATTTTTAAATGCTATACCAGCTAGCAGAGCTGTATTAGACTGAATTAAGCTTTATTATTGATTCTCAAAGACTTTGTTGTGGGTTGCCTATTTAAACACATTACCAGACACTTAAAGAGAAATGTATAATCCTTTGAAGAACATTTACTTCATTTAAAATAACTAATGACATTATTCAAACAAGAGAAGGTGTCAAGACTTAATAAATGAAAATGTTAGATGCAGACATAATGTCTACTAGAACAGAAGCCAAAATGATTTTTTAAAGTATTGAATAAAATCTTTCACATATAGTACTTTTAATAATTGAAATGCATTGAAAGCTATAATTAGAAAAGTAAATTAAATAATTATCCTTAAGAATAAGTGTGATATTATGATGATATACTAAAAAATAGACTTGATCTAAAATGTTCCAACTCATTGCAACTTTATACTGGTTTCTGCTTAAATAGACATTTTAATTTGTTTATACAAGTCTTTATTGAATACTAATACTACATGTTTATTTTTAGTTTTTTTAAATATGTATTTATTTATTTATTCCCTTGTGTTGCCCTTGCTGTTTAATTGATGTCATTGTTAGATGGAGAGAGGACGGGAAGACAGAGATGGGGAGAGAGAGATAGACACCTGTAGATCTGCTTCGCCACCTGTGAAGCCATGCCCCTGCAGGTGGGGAGCCCCGGGCTCAAACGCGGTCCTTGAGCTTTGTGCCACCTGCGCTTAACCCACTGCATTACTGCCTGATTCAGTATTTTTAGTTTTATATAAAAAATGTCCAACTAAAATCTTCTATGACATTTTCAAAAATGAAATGTTCAGTAAGAATTTGCTCCTGCTTTGGTTTTCCTTTTTCTTTCCATTTTGGCTTAGGTAATTTCTTATGTTACATCTACAAAGAATATTCTGCCATATAAAACATTCTGGTCTGTCAAAAATATTCATTATTAGTAATGTCCCTTTATTTTTACCATTTACAGTTTTATTGTCAAAATATACTTCTGCCTCTATGGTGAAATCTCTATCAATTTACAGAAGCTGTACGTTTTCACCATATCCTTTTACATATTGACCATAGTAAATTTATAATCCCAGTTATCTCTTCTCAATGTCTAATATATTTGCCTGTTTGTTTTATACTTTATCTCTAGTTAATGACTGTTTTTCCACTCCTTGATTTGTGTGCCTTAATCTTTTTGGTTCAATGATACAAAACATCTTTAAAACTCAGTGTGCTAGTGTTTATGCCTAGTATCAGTACACCTTGTTTTCTGTCAAGCTGTTATTGTGGAAATGAAATTATCCTAGTAAGGAATATTGTTGGTTTGACTTTTATGTTGATATAATTATCTCTAGCACATACCTAATTTAAATGCTTTCACCTGTATATAGATGTTTCCATATGGAACTAAACCGTGAGGTTAGACCGTTGAGATTTTTTTTTAATGTTTATATTTTACTCCAAATTACTGTTTTTACTTATTACTCAGTGTGATTCTCATAGGAAAGACAGGGGAGAAGTATTTAATTCCTAGGATTATGGTAATAACCCAAATTAAATAGACAGACAGGTAATATTAGAGAGGGCATGTTACTATATAAAAGAGAAACAACTTTGTTTTTTTACATTTTTAATTATATATGGAAACACTGACAAAACCATAGGATAAGAGGGGTACAACTCCACAAAATTCCCACTGCCAGAACTCCATATACCATCCCCTGATAGCTTCCCTATTCCTTATCCCTCTGGACCCAAGATCATTATGGGGTACAGAAGGTGGAAGGTCTGGCTTCTGTAACTGCTTCCCTGCTGAACATGGGCATTGACAGGTTGATCCATATTCCCAGTTTGCCTCTCTCTTTCCCTCGTGGGGTGGGGTTCTGGGGAATCAGAGCTCCAGCACACATTGGTGAGGTTCTCTGTCCAGGGAAGTCTGGTTGGCATCATGATAGCATCTGGAACCTGATGGCTGAAAAGAGAGTTAACATATAAAGCCAGACAAATTGTTAACTAGTCATGACCCTAAAGGCTGGAATAGTGCAGATGAAGAGTGATGGAGGGTCTCCATGTTGTAGATAGCTAGTAGGCATATTTTAGTTATGTTCCAAAGGGCCTGAGACTATACTATTATTTATTTATTTATTCTTCTTTTGATAGTGTTGAGAGATTAAGAGGGAAGTGGAGGATTTAGAAGAAGAGAGAAAGAGACACCTGTAGCACTGCTTCACAGCTCCTGAAGCTTGCCCTCCACAGATGGGGCTCTTGGGATTGAACCAGTTATTGCTCTTGGTAATGTGTACAGTTGACTGATTCTATCAACAACCACCATCCCTAAAATAATATTTTACTCCAGCAGTAAAAATCACATATGAAATATCTTTCTGCCTCTTACCAATCACTCAGTTGTTGCTAGGGATCCAGCCCCAACAGTGAAACTAGAAGCAAGGGAACAAAACATTCATTGGGATTCATCCATAAATATCTTGCTTTTCTGCAAATGCAAAAAGACAACAATATTAACTCTGGGAAAACTATGAAACTAGAAGAACTAAGAATCCCTCATTCTCAAATATTTAACAGGGTTAGATAAATGTGATAGCAGGGAAAGGAGATCTTTCAAAAAAAATCCAATTATTTAAAATTTTTTTCTTTTTTATTTTTGAACAAATAATTTACCCTTGGTTATTTTTCATCTTATCATTTATTTTTTAATTTTTATTTACAAAAGTCTCAGTTTTCCTAAAACTTTTTTCTTCTTCTACTTTAAAGTCAAGGTGTGACAGTTTGTTTTCTATTTCTTTAGTTTTCTCTTCTACATGGGTAAGCTGATTTCCTTAACTTGCTATTTAAAACTGGAATGTATTCAAAGTATCTTCCATACTCTGCATCTTTATTTTCAAATTTTCCATTTTCTTATCAAGTGATTCTTTAAAGTCATGGATTTCTTTTTAAATTAATTTCTCCATATTAAATTGAAGGTTTTATATCTCTTGAAATTTCTTGACAATGTGTTTCCTAGATTTTTTTTTCCTGTTAGCTCTTCTGGAATTGTATCATTGAGTGTCTGACTTGTTTTTGTTTTTTCATAATCAGCATTTTTTTTTTTAGTTTTACCCATTTGTTTTGGTGTCTGTTGTTGGACACAAGTTGTGCTTGGTTGTACTTTGTATATCAGTTGTGGAGGAAGAGTAGAAGCTTTAAATAGTGAGATAAGAAAAAACTAGTATAGTCATGGACCTTTTGGAATATAACTAAAATACTCCTACTAGATTTGGGAATCTTCATCTGCAATATTCCAGCCTCTGGGTTCATGATTATTAAACAATTTGTTTGGCTTTATATGGCTAACTCTTTTTTCAGACACCAGGTTCCACATGTTACCATGATGCCAAGTGAACTTCCCTGGGCAGATGACCCCACCATGTGTCCTGAAGGTCTGCTTCCCCAGAGCCTTGCCCCACTAGGGAGAGAGAGAGACAGATTGGGAGTCTGGATCAACCTGCCAATGCCCATGTTCAGTGGGGAAGCTATTACAGAGGCCTGACCTTCCCCCTTCTGTACCCCATAATGACCCTGGGTCTATACTCCCAGAAGGATAAAGAATAGAAAAGCTATCAGGGGAAGGGAGGGGATACAGAGGTCTTGTGGTGGGAATTGTTTGGAGTTGCACCCATCTTATCCTATGGTTTTTGTTAATGCTTCCTTTTTATAAGTTAAAATAAAAAAAAATAGTGAGATAGTATTATGGTACCTGATGTTCCTTAAACAGAGTCCTACATTAGATAATAAGGAGCAGGGAGTGATCCTAGACATTCTTGCCCTCCTTCTCTTTGCATACCATTTTGTAGGTAGGAACATTGCTGTTGTTGGTATGTTTCTAAAATTTGCTTATAAGACCTTCTGTTTTGATCATCACATTAGGTTCCCTTGTATTACTTATGATGTGGTTTATTTACATAATCACTGTTTTACCTGGGTCTCGCCCTGCCTGCAGGCTATTGGTTTAATCTCCACTGGTTAGATGGAGGCTTTCTATGTTTTGTTCATGCTCTTTTTTTGCTCCGCCCCCTCTCCTAGTCATTTTCTTTCCCTTGCCACTTCAGGTGAAGAGATGCATAAAAGGCGATGTATCTGATTAATAAAGGAGATACTGCTTTCCAGCTCAGCCATGTGTTGTATGCTTTACATTGGGTTCTAGTTCTCCCCCGCCAAGAGAATTGGATCATTCCTGTTAATTTTGCCGGCCGCTTGGCCCCGCCTCTAGGAACCCCGCCAGAGTTCCAGAGTTGCAGAGGAAGAGTTCCAGGGTTCCTGAGTTCCAGATTTTGAGAGTTACAGAGTAAGAGAGAGTTCCACAGTTGAAGAGTTTCAGAGTTCCAGAGTTGGAGGGTTCCTGAGTTCCAGAGTAAGAGAGAGTGCTTGTGCCACCGCAAAGAGACAGCAGAGTTCTGTTTGGTGATTAGTTTGTCTTAGTTTATGAATCGTTGTTCCTGAATAAAATACAGCTTCCCTGCCCAGCCGTTGTCTCCGCGTCTCTGTTATCTGCCAGTGAAGCTAGCCCGGCCGGCTAGAGCATACGAATTTTAACAACAGCCATGAGTCCCTGGTCATCTCTCTACCACCCTTGAAGCTAGCCCAGCCTGGCACCTGGCACCTGAACAGGGATCCGCATCAACATGGGACCTAACCGGCCCATCCTGCAGATAAGTAAAGCTGTTTGGCTACCTATCCACTATGGGCTGCCTTTCTACTTATGAAGAGGTTTCCCAAAGCCTCTACTCTTTCTTCATGAGACAGTTTCTCTGTCTCTGGAACATTTTGCTCTGGGCCACACCCTGGTTTCTCTTGACTGTGATTGTAGTGCTTGGGAGATGCGTGGGGTCCTCTCCCATATCTCCCGCAGGAAGCACTGACGCTAACCTTAAAAACAGCCCTAATCTAATCAAACATGAGGCTGTATCCCAGAGGCTCCTATTTTGGCAGATACATCTTCCGCTGCTGCCACAGCTTCTGTGGCCCCTCCCCCTGCCACTTTTCCTGGAGGCAAGACGTCCTCTGGGACTCATAATACAAAATGGCAAAATCTAAAAAAATTAGTTCACAGAGCCCAAAAAAAAAAAAACCTCCCTACCATTTATCTCTTCCCCCCTCACTCTCTCTAAATATCTTAAGCCTGCTTGCTGTCTAACCCCTCTGCTTTCAGTAGTGTTTTTTAAGAGAATGATTTGAATGACAGAATTTTTGTATGACCCATTTTGCTGTGAGTATTCTGAAATTTAATTGATTTTAAAAAATGCTAGACACAGCCACGGTTTCTAGAGACATCCAAAACAAAAAAAGTTTTTCTCCTCTTTTGATATTTAAGTCTTAGAATAAATATAAAACGTTTTAGTCTTAAACCGTGTGAGTAGAAATGGTTCAACTAAGACAGTACAGATCTAAATTTGTGTTTAAAATGACATATCTTCATAACAAAAGTTTTTCTCCCCTTGTGTATTTAAAGACCATGTTTATGTGTGTGTTTAAAATGTGATAAACATTAACTTTAAAGTTAAAAAATGTAATTTTAAGGCTAAATTCTTACCAGACAAAGTTAAATAAAATTTGTATTTAAAGTCTGAGGTAAAAAATTAGTTAAAAATCAATATATTTTAACTAAAATTGTTATAAAAATCCTGCGCACACCTAGGGTGTGTCTCCATCTTAAATGGGTATAACAAAAGATAAAAAAGACATTATTGATATGTAAAGCTCTTAAATACCTTCTCAATTAGAGGTAAAACCAGCCCAGGCAAATGATAGATCACACAATGATTATGCTAATGATTCTCTAGCCTTACCACATTTTATTGCACTTAAATTGGCTAAACAGCCTTAAAATGATATGAGAAAGACCTTCCAAAATTATAAAAATACTTAAAGCAATTATAATCATTGAGTTATCAATTATAATAAATTTCTAACTTGTTACAAGTTTTTTTTTTTTTCATAAGTAAGTGATTACAGCTGTCAAGCCTTCACATGAAGAAGCATCTGCTCATATGGTAAGGTATTAAACTATAAGAAGTTCCTCCATATACAACTTATGTGAATTAACAACATTCACATATTTTTCTACACTTAGCTGGTGTATCTCGTTTTGCCACTATAGGCCTGCCTTTGTCAGCCAACAATTTAAAGATTTTTCCCTTTATAACATCACCCATGCCACAGACATCCCTTACTACCCCCAAAGACAAATGGTTATTGAAAAGGCCCACCAAATACCTAGGCTCAGTTAAGTAAAGAATGAAATAAGGGGAGATACATGCCCCCAATATTCAGCTGACTAAGGCATCAAACCTCCTTTTCTATAAAAAAGTTTGAATCAGATGCCCTGCTAACCACGGTAAACAGATTGTTTGTGTTTCTTTCACAGAAATCCTGGGAAAAACCATCTGGACCCCTGCACACTCTGACATCGCCCACTAGAAGGCATGACTACAGTGGCACACCCCCAAAACCCATGATATGACCTGACACAATCTGAAGAACCTGATTCACAGACTCCAAGGACAGAACTTTCTTACTGCCTGTCTGCCCTTCCTGTTTCTGCTTTGTCTGTCATGCTTTGGTGGTTCCAGCCCACTCTCTACAGTAAAGTGGAATTCTGGTGACTGACCTTCTCCATGGAGATAGACGTGCAGTGTTTCATCCCCTGCCATTTCTCCTGGTCATCTGCATTGGACTGAGACTTCTATCAGACTTGCTTGTACACCCATTGGACACTTTACACAATTTTATAGCAGCTTCCTTCCCTTCATGCTGCTGGTTTTTCCAAGACTGACCCACACTAGTTCATGGACCTTGCAGTCAGTTGCCTTGGGGACTGTACAGTGCCAAACAGCCCCTTCACTTGGCAGGCACACCCTCCAGCCTGCAGGTCCTGCCCTTTGAGACAGGAAACGCTCCCTCAGGCCTCCCCTTGGCATCACACTGGTTTTTGCTGCTCTCTTACTTGTTCCTCCATGTCTTCTGCCAGTTCTTTTGAAAATGCCTGTACAATATAGGTTTCTGTTCACCCCACACTCATGATACTATGGCCATTAGTTAAAAAGAAAGGGAGAAATGTTGGTATGCTTCCAAATTCTGCTTATAAGACCTTCTATTTTGATCACCGCATTAGGTTCGCTTGTATTACTTACGATGTGGTCTATTTACATAATCACTGTTTTACCTGGGTTCCACCCTGCCTGTAGGGTATTGGTTTAATCCCCACTGGTTAGATGGAAGCTTTCTATGTTCTGTTCATGCTCTTTTTTTGCTCTGTCCCCTCTCCTAGTCATTTTCTTTCCCTTGCCACTTCCAGTGAAGAGATGCATAAAAGGTGATGTATCTGATTAATAAATGAAATACTGCTTCCCAGCTCAACCATGAATCCCTGGTCGTCTCTCTACCGCCCATGAAGCTATCCCAGCCCAGCAAATGGTGCCTGAACAGGGACTGGCAGATGTGAGGTCAGTCACATCTTCTCTGCAGAGCAATTTGACCCCATCCTGAGCACTAGATTTTTTTTCAAATGTATTTTTATTAGATAAAATATATTGCATATATTTATTATGTATTATAAGAGAAACAGCACTTGGCTTCCTCTGGTGTTTTTCAGATTTGCTTACCTTTCATTGCTAATATAAAAACAAGATTTCTGGTGACAGATGCTTTGGATCCAGGTAAAATGAGGGTGTAGAGCCCTCTGGTTTTCTTCCCCTATCATTTACCACTCTAGGAGAATATGTCAAAGTTCTATTTGGGGTGCAGAAGGTGGGAAGTCTGACTTGGGAAATTGCTTCTTCATTGAACATGGGTGTTGGCAGGTCATTCCATACTCTTAAGCTTGCTTCTTTTTAAAATTTAATTTAATTTTATTTTTATTTAAGAAAGGAGACATTAAAAAAACCATAGAATAAGAGGGGTATAGCTCCACACAATTCCCACAACCCGATCTCCATATCCCATCCCCTCTCCTGATAGCTTTCCCATTCTCTATCTCTCTGGGAGTATGAACCCAGGGTCCTTGTGGGTTGCAGAAGGTGGAAGGTCTGGCTTCTGTAATTGCTTCCCCACTGACATGGGCGTTGACTGGTTGATTCATGCTCCCAGTCTGCCTCTCTCTTTCCCTAGTAGGGTGGGTCTCTGGGGAAAAGGAACTCCAGCACACATTGGTGGGGTCATCAGTCCAGCGAAGTCTGGTCGGCATCCTGCTGGCATCCAGAACCCGGTAGCTGAAAAGAGAGTTAACATACACAGCCAAATTGTTGAACAATTAAAGGCTGGAATAGTGCAGATGAAGTGTTGGGGGGTACTCCCTGCAGGTTTGGGGACTTTATTGGGGAGTGGACCACCTGGAATGGAATTAGAGAATACTATGAAAGGAAAGGTCTCACCTGAATGATGAAGCTGAAGGGCTGCCATTCCACACCTGACGTCTCTGGACACAGTCTGAAGTGAAGCATGCTGGGGAGCACTCGTTGTTTTGATTAGGTTGCAGTATTATTTGGTATGAATTGAGAGAAGCATGCAGGAAAGTGAGCCCCACCCTAAGGCTTCAGGACTGGGGGAAATATAGGCTGTTTAGTGGAAATGTGAGGTTCCTGCTGTTTTAGGGTTCAAGAAGACAATGGATAGTTATAGTTATCATCTCGTTATTTGGTAATTGGGTTAACTTTGAAAAGTCCCCTTAGCTTATTTCTGTCCCTAGTGGACAGGTGATGTTCCGGGAAAAATCGATGAGGTTTTCTGCCCAAGGAAGTCAGGATTGAATCACAGTAGCTTCTAGAACTTGGTAACTGAAAGGCAAAAAGATGGAAAATAGTACAAAATGTTTAATAAACAGGAACCATAAAGTGAAAATGGAACAGATGAAAGTAGGGATGTTAGGGTGGAAGGAGGCTAAGAATTCTATTTTAGGAATGTTCTTAGGAACCTAACTTTTAGAAATATTTGTTTGAGTTTGATATCTGACAGAGGTTGTACGAGAAATATTGCATGGGAAGATGGTGTCAGAACTGAGAATAGAACTATGAATAAATAGCCAAAATTTTCACTGTAAATCTCAGACTAAGAAGAAAAGCAAGATAATATGGATCATATTCTTAAGACAAGTAAAAAGATTCAGTTAATAAAGTTGCAGTAGGTACTTAGATCTAAATAACCATATTGCTATATTCTTTATCCAAGAGATGACTTTCAAAATTTTTATATTTACAAATCTAAATACATTGCAAAACCTTCCATTAGACCAATAAGCCTTTTATCTTGTATCATAAAGTTCTTCTAATATTAAACATAGTCAATTATGGGTAGAAGGAGTCCAAAGATATAAGCCTTCCTGATTTAAAGACAGGGTTCTCAAAAATTTGAATACATTTCAGAGTTAATTCTCTCTCTCTCTCTAAATATATATATATATATATATATATATATATATATGCATATATACATATGTATGCATATGTCATATGAAGACAAAAACCAAACAAGATAATAAGTATAAGAAAATGAGATGGGGGCAAGAGCAGGAAGTGGTGCATCTGGTTAAGCACCACGCACAAAGTCCTGGATTTGAGCCCTTGCCCATCCCCCATGGAAGAATGGAAGCTTCATTAGTGGTAAAGCAGTGCTAAGGTGTCTCTCTATACCTTTCCCTCTCTGTACCCCTTGTTAAATTTCTCTTAGTCCTATCAAATAAAGAAAAAAAATCATTAAGAAACAATGAATGGGGCCAGTGAAGTAGATCACCTGGAAAGGTCTCTGATTTGCCATTGTGCCCTAGGTACAGCAATTGGGAGTATTACAGACCAGGAGGAAACTTTGGTGCAATAGTGTTGCTTCTTCAAAGTGGGGGGATGGGGAGGGAAGGAGAGAAAGTATAAGATCACAATGATGAACCTGATAAAGTGCATGTGTTACTATACAAAAGGACTGGAGTTTCAAGTCCCCGTTCACCATCTGCAGAAAGAAGTTTCCTCAGTGGCAGAGCAGTGCAACAAGTAACTTTTTCCTCTCTTCTCTCTCTTGCTCTATTTCTCTTTCTCTATAAAAAGAAAGAAAGAAGAATGAAGAAAGGAAGGGAAGAAATAAAGTTAAAAAGAAAAAGAAAGAGAAAGAGAGGAAGAAAGAAAGAAAGAAATGAAGGAAGAAAGAAGACAATGTCAACAACAAAATAACCACTTCTTCTTCTAGCGTTTGCCCTTCTTCCGTAGCCAGTCAAGTTGAAAGGTTGAAAAGCTGTCAGGAGCTGCTTGTTGCTGGCTTTGAAAGTGACCGGGATCCATGTGGATTCAGTCGGCTAGGCTAGGAAGGATCGTCAGTTTCCCCAATGAATAGGTACTCACGGGATGCACCACGAGAAGGTCGATCCAATGCATCCCAAAATAACCACTGGGAACAGTGGAGACCTTGCACATATATCAAACCCCAAGTGATTACTCTGATGGGGAAAAAAAAAAAAAAAGCTTATGAGAGCAATAACAAGAAAAAAGAGATATGTGAAAAACTAAGAAGTATGAATTACTTGCCAATATTCTAATTGATAAATAAATGTTAATAGTCATTAAAATCAGAATAAATGCAGACTAAAATAGATATTTTTAAATAGAATCTAAACTATAGCAACAAAACAATAAAATATCTACAGTTAAAACTAAAAAGTGAAAGACTTGTATACTGAAAACTATGAGTCATTGTTCAAGGAAATAGGAAGACACAAAAAAGTAGAAAGAAATGGGTTGGAAGAATTAGCATCATCAAAATGAATATACTGCCCAGAGCCATATACAAACTTAATGCAATCCCCATCATGATGCCACTCAATTTCTTTAGAATAGAACAATATCTAAAGTATTTATCTGGAACCAGAAAAAACTCAGAGTTGTCCAAAAATTCTTGAGAAGAAATAACAGAACAAGAGGCATCACACTCACAGATCTCATATTGTATTATACGACTATTGTAATCAAAAGTGTTTGGTACTGGAACATAAATAGACACTGACCCGTGGAATAAAATTGAGATCCCAGAAGTAAGCTCCCAAACGTATGATCATCTAATCTTTGACAAAGGTTCCCAGATTATTAAATGGGGAAAGGAGAGTCTCCTCAACAAATTATGTTGGAAAAAATGGACTGAAATGTGTGCAAGAAGGAAACTGAGCCACTCTGTTTCACCAAACACAAAAGTAAATTCCAGGTGGAACAAGGACTTGGATGTTAGATGAAAACTATCAAATACTTAGTGGAAAATATTGACAGAACACTTTTCTGTCTAAATTTTAAAGGTATCTTCAATTATAAGAATTCAATTACAAAGAAGACTAAATCAACAATAAACCTATGAGACTACATCACATTAAAAAGTTTCTGTAGAGAAAAAGAAACCACCACCCAAACTAAAATGCCTCACACATAATGGGAGAAATTCTTAAATGCTAATTATACTTAATATCTTAAATCAGACAAAAAGCTAATAAACAAAATATAGAAAGAGTTCACTAAACTCAGCAACAAGAAAACAAATGATCCCATCCAAAAAAGTGGAAAGGATATGAACAGAATATTCTTCATAGAAGAGATTCAAAGGCCAACTAACATATGAAAAAAAATGTTCCAAGTCATTCATTGATGGTCAGAAAAATGCAAATAAAAACAAGAATGTCATACATCAGAAAAGGTAGCAGCAACAAATACTGGGGTGGTTATGGGGACAAAGAAACCCTCCTGCACTGCTGCGGGGAATGTTAATTGGTCCAACCCCTGAGGAGTGCAGTCTAGAAAACTCTCAGAAGGCTAGAAATGGACCTACCCTATGATCCTGCAATTCCTCTCCTGGAGATATATCCTAAAGAACCAAACACACCCATCCAAAAAAAATGTTTATGCCTATGTTCATAGCAGCACAATTTGTAATAGCCAAAACCTGCAAGCAACCCAGATGTCCAACAACATATGAGTGGTTGAGTAAGTTGTGGTCTATATACACAGTGGAATACTACTCAGCTACCAAAAATGGTGATTTCACCTTTTTCAGCCTATCTTGGATGGAGCTTAAAGGAATCATGTTAAATGAAATAAGTCAGAAACTGAGGAATGAATATGGGATGATCTCACTCACAGAAACTGAAAAACAAGATCAGAAGAAAAAGCACCAAGCAGAACTTGGACTGGGGTTGGTGTATTGAGCCAAAGTAAAAGACTCTGGGATAGAGGAAGTACTCAGGTTCTGGAACATTATGGTAGAGGAGGACCTAGTGGGGGTTGAATTGTTATGTAGAAAACTGAAAAATGTTACCTGTGTATTAATTACTGTATTTTACTGTTGACTATAAGCCATTAATCCCTCAATAAAAAATTTAAAATAATCTGAGTCATCCACAGCACTAGGGCATTATAAAGGCTCTCAGCATCATGGTCCTAAGGTTCTCAGTTCACTGTAGAAAATTCAGTTGTACCACTATTACCTATGCAGTTTTTGAAATCAACATGACTTCAATTAAAAATAAATAAATCCAACAAGGGCAACAAAAGGGAATAAATAAATAAAATAAAATAAAAATAAATAAATCTAGAATTCTATATATGTAAAAGGAAAAATTAATTTGATTCAATTTGAATATTTCATAGTTATCTATTTTTTATGTATTTACTATTTCTAGGGCTATACTAAAAGTGGTTTGTGAGAATAGCTTTATTAGTTGTTAGAGTCACCAGAAGACATTGGATCTTGTTCCTGGAGGTGGTGCAATGGGTTAGACATGAGATACTAAGCTTTATCCCTTGTAACTCATGGCCAGACTGGGGCAAACTCTTCTTACATCACTTTTAATGTAGTTACTAAAAAGCCACTTTACATGTATCATCTGTACCTGAGGCAGTAGTGCAGTTCCTGCTTATGGGATTTTACTTATATTTAAGTAAAAATAGAATAAGATTATTCTGTATTCCCAAACAAAATAAGTTTAGCAATTATTTGTATCAACAAAGGCTATTCAGATGAAAATATTTTTTTCCTCCAAAACACCAAAGTACTTTTTCTTGCTATCTGTAATCATTTTTATGTATTATCATCTGGACTATCAATGATGATAATTATCAATGATGATAATCCAGAAGTTAATGTTGTAGTTTATTTTATGAACATCTAAATTTCATTACAAAATAATCTATGCTTTCATAAATCAGAATAGTGGTAAGCTAGACAGGCCAGACAGTACACGAGAAGAGACTCAGAGGTTTTTTGAATGCAGGTACTAATCTAATTCTTGATTTTGGTCTAGAATCAGATGTGCTCCCACCTCAATATCTGTGAATACATTGCTTATATTTCTGTATGCATATATTACTCCAGTAAGTTTACAAAAGAAGTTCTGTTGACTGATACTTTCCAAAACAAGAGTTAACATAGTACAAAAATGATTTCTTATTCATGTTAAGTCATTCTAGGGTATTTTAATAATATAAAAGTATGAAGACTAATGAAAGATAAAATGATATGGACAATATAATACTGAACTCCTATAATATCCACTATTTAATTTTTCAAAAAATTAAGGACAACATGATTATAACTAGTACTTGTGAATAAACTTATAACCTATGATCTTGTATAACAATACTGTCTGATAAATCTTCCTTAAATTGTTGCATGTATTTCTCACTATTTTAGGGAATGTGTTAATATTATCCATTTAATAGAACACAAATTAAATGTTATTATATGTCATGTATTATAATATATATCATTAAATGATTTATTGATGTATTTTCATTTAACGTATTACTAATTGATTATTTTTTCATTGCCAACAGGATTATGGCTGGGGTTCCATACCTGAACAAAAAATCTACCACTCCAAGTAACTTTTTTTTTCTTATTCTTGTTTTGTTTTTAGTTGAGACAGGTAGAAAGTGAAAGGAAAGGGTGATATGGAGGTTCAAGCCCTTAGTTCCCACCTGCAACACTGCTGCACCAGTTATAAATTAGATCCTGCAGGTGAGGGTTAGGGGCTTGAACCCTGATCCTTGCTTATTATGATGTTTGTGCTCTACTGGGTGTTCTATCACCTGTCTCCTTAAATATGACATTTTATTAAAAATGCATATATACATTTTTCAAATAATAAGGTACTTATTTGTGTACTGTATATACATAATTAGGTATGTAAAATTATATGTTATAATAATTAGAAAATATGGTTTTAAAATTGTTTTATTGGGAGATAAACGTTTACAGAAACTTTGCTGTACAATTTGTCTCTTCCTCATGACAGGTGTCTTCATATCATGCTTTGTGGGTGTTTTTTTTTGGGGGGGGTAAGTAATAGTTTATAGTAAAGTCTTTAACACATAGTTACAGCCTCTCATTTCCCCCCTTTAAGTGTGTCTAAGAGACACAACCGGATCCCAGTGTTTATTTTGTATCAATCCTTTCTCTCCTTCCCAGAGTCCTTTGCTTTAGTATAAGACACAATAACCAGCCCAAATTTTACCTTAAGTTTTTCTTTACATCCTTGACACCTAAATTTGAACCAAGTCAATTAGAATTTGGGATAAATGTCTACATTTTTCAGTTGAAAGTGTGGATTCAGTGGCGTTATCACCATCGAACACCAGCAACCTGATTTCTTTGCTATGTCATCTGGGCAGCTTTTCAGATTTCCCCTCTCTCTCTTTCTTTCTCATCTTTTTTTTTTTTTTTTTTTAATAGATATGGCTTCTTAGCAGGAGCCACTGGAGTACATGCCTGCAAAAACTCTTGAGTGTCTATACAACCAAAGAATTAGAAAACAGGCTTCCGATTAGAAGACTGAATTTTCTATTCAGAACAGTAAACACTACTAAGCCTAGAAATTCTTTCCTCATCATTTAAAAATACAGATGAAATTTAGCTGTTGGAGCATTGCTTAATCCCCTACCATCTCAATAAGTTCATACTGTGTAAATATTGTGATCTTAATAAATAAATACTGAAGCACAGCTGGCGCCAGCAAGATATCGCTGTTAGGTTGCTGTGGCCCTGTTATCACCAGTGGGTGTTGCTAATTATTCTCAGAACTGTATCTTTGGCATAAAATGGGAAAGGAATTCAGAGGAAAGTCAACAAAGGTTGAAACAAAAATAAAACATTGTTTGTTTCAGTCCTTAACAAGGGCAAGCCACCCTTGTGAAAGAGATACACATAGCATAGGTATATGCTGTAGCTTTTCTCTGTAAAAATGATTTAACAACACTACTTATTTCAGCCCCTTGATTATATTTCAGCTGATTAAAATTCATACCACTTGTTTGTAAGGGCAAGAGGAGGTAATGGGGTGTTAAAGGTATAGTATTATGAATCTGAATGTCTTAACTGGATGTGTTTACTGAGAGGGTTTTTTTTTTTTTTTTTTTTTTTTTGTCTTTCTCCTTTACTGGCAGATGTGTTAATAGCCTACCTTTGCACATTGCACACAAAAGAGCTTCATTGTGAGTCCTGAATTGGGAGAGAAGATGCTCTTTAAACATATTGTCAAGCAGAGAAGCTGCATATGAATTGATGAACTCTTTTTTTAAAATGCCAAGGTTAATTTTTAATTGCTGTCTGCAGGATAGACATGATGACCATAGCATTCTTCTTAGGTAGAGCTATGCTGGCGCATCAAATTATAGCTGCTTCTCAAACAATATTTTGTGACTCTGAGACCATTGGATAAGCACAGGGAGTGCCCTTCAGTGGCTTAGACTATGTAATATGCTTTCACATCAAAGTATCTACTCTCATTTAAGAACCTGTGTTTCCTTATATATGAGGGCTGTGTGACTCCAGAAAATAGAATTTATGTGAAGTGAAATCAGATTCTATCTCCTAGGTCTTTTTTCCAACTTTGGATTTATTTTAGCAACCCTTCTTTTCTAACTCTTAGTATGTTCCTCCTCCATATACCATCAACACCCCCAAAATACAATGATTTTAGGTTCTAAAATATGACTTGCATTCAGTAGTTCTTATGACTGTTATAGGCTGCTCTCTATCCCCTAAATTCATTACACAGTTGGAAAGACCCTGCTGTTTTTATTCCAGAAAGTCTCAACAGGAGGCAGTACATTCTGGGAGTATTCTAGGGTAGCGTAGGGCAAGAAAACAGTCAATAATGAATATAGGGAAATTTCTGTCAGGCAGAATTTGTTTTACCAGAGTCTTGTATGGCTTTGTGGTTCTTACTCGTGACTGAGTCAAAATATACTTCATGTTAGTCTGTGTGCTATGTAAAATTATGAACCAGTTAATAGAACTGTTAATTCCTGAAACAGCATATCTGTTTTGACTAAACTATCTGAATGTTTTTTTTCTGTACTTGCTGGCTTTATTCAATGGATAGTGTGAGGGTTAAAAATGGGTACAGGTATAATCAAGAAATTGCTAGCATAGTTCAGAGACTGACCCAGATGGTAGCCTGGCAACAGAACAATAGAACAGTTAAAAATTGACCAGACCAAGATTAAGAATAATGCTAACTTTCTGCTTCTATAAATCCTGCTGCTTTTAGTAAGGTAGGACATTTGTTCCTGGGAAAACAAGATGTTTTGTGCCAAGATATGATGCAAGCTTAAAAGCCCCCCACTCATTAGATTTCAGGTAAACAAGCCAAGTCCCAGAAACTGTATAAAATATTGTATGTAACCAAATGCTGTCATATAATGAAAAAAGTATAAAAAAATGCTTGTGACTGTGTTTAGGCGTTCAGTCCTTGGGTAGCTCCTGTGTGAGTTTTCCCTCTGCTGGACCCTCAGCTGAGTAGGCATAAATAAAATTCATACTCAACCACCTGACTTGGTGTGGAGTATTGTGATTTCTGTGTGGAGACTTCTATTCATTACAATAGTCACTTCAGTTAAACAGAGAAATTAATTAGCATTTTAGGTATTCTCATGTAGGAAAATTGATTCCAAGGGCATAATTAAAAAATATTTATTTATGTATGTGTGAATAAATTGGCATTATATGAGTTTTTAAGCTTTAGACAGCACCACTGTCATTTCTTCCTGTACTTGTTTTTTGTAACAGTGGTCATCAAAATTATACCGTTGTAATGATGAGATAATCAAAATTACCATAGCAAATTTTAATGCTCTTGTAGTTTGTATAGTATATCTGTTTTTACCTTGAACAACTTAAATATTCTGTAGTGTCCTTCTGAGTTTTTTTTTTTTCGCTAAGTTTAAGAACCACAGACTTAGAGAAAATGTTTTATCTAGCAAAGTAGATTTGCTCAGCAATAGTCATCCCCATAATAATCTTTACATTGTCTGATGTTTTAATAGCTGTGAATTACCATCATACCTAGATCTTTTTCCATGTTTTTCTTTTATTTCCTTCTAGGTCAAATACATTAAAATTATATATAGTCATTGTATCCTGCTTCATAACCAGTAGGCTACTGACAGATAGCAACCAATGCAGCCACACTATCACTAAAGTTATATTATCATTCAAACATATGAGTCTATACAACATCACTTATTATCATCCAAATTAAAAATAAAACAAAAAATTTTGCTAATCTGAAGGTTGGTATACCATACACAACTAATTTTAATGCCATAGGACTTGTAGCTCTTGTAAGTTTACTTAGATACTGGTTTTTTCTTTTAAATTAGAAACTGAAATGCACAAGTGTATTTCCTATGTGTCTCCAAGGGATTTCTTGCATCCTTGTTATAAAACAGAACTGCAAACCAAGATCATTTTACAATTTTGTGAGTGATGTGTGCTAGCTATCAAATATTATATTTCTGAGAAATGGAGAGTACTCCCTTGGGTCAGTAATATATTTGAAATAGTTCATTAGTAAACACTATTCTAGAGTAAATTCACATTGAAGCTGCCTTTTCTCCAACTCCATCATCCCTACAGATTATTCCCTAGCCATATAAATGGCAGGACTATGACTGCTTTTTGCCAATTTCATAGAAGATACTATCTGCCTCCATGGGTTCCTTTAGCAAGATTACAATCTAGTGTAAGAATTAGAAAAATAGCACATGAGGTTCAAGTTAATTTTGTAGCATCAAAATTTTGTTTCTGTTTTTAATATTTTACCAGAATATTAAAAAATAAGTCAGATTTTTATGTATATAAAGGGTACAACTATGTCAAAACAAAAGTTCAAATTTGTGAATAATAATAGAAAGGAGCACATCATTTACATAAACTATAATACATTTATGTTAATTTTTTAAAATTTCATTTGCTACTATAAGCCTATTACCTGGGCTATATAAATATATTTTATAGATCTGGGCTATTTTAATTTCTAAATCATAATCATTATGAGAGCTTTTGAATGACCCTAAAACAAAACACACACTCTAACCAGTCTCTGTACATTGAATCTATTTGTAGAACATGATAAAGATATTGTTTTAAATTTTATATTTTAAAATAAAACAAAGTTGGTCATGAAATTATAGCTAGTTAGATTGTGAAGGCTTCTAACTTTGGAAATAACATTTATAACATACAGGTAGGAAGGAAGAGAAAGAAAAAGAGTGGTGAGAGGCAAAAAGAAATGAAGAATGTGAAAGGAAATAAAGGAACTTAGAAAAAGAAATACTAGAAACAATCAGAAATCTGCTTAAAAATGCAGACAAAGCAGAAATCATAGAAGTTGGGAAAGGAGAAAAGCAAAAAGTTTATCTCCTTCAAATTTCACTTACCTACTTTGCAACCTTGTCTGCTAAATATTCTTTTCATAGTCAATAGCAATCCACATTGTTGGATATAAAGAAGGTAAAACTATCTTCACCCACTAGGAAATAACTAGCACTTGTCTTTTCAAAGACATTTCCAATCATGAAATTTTAGATCACTTATTAGTACAGTTGCTGTCATCTTACCTCTCAGAATATCACATTCTCATAGCATTTAAGCATGATTAATGTATGATGATGGTTTATTTTAATGTAAGTGGCAATAATGACAAAAAGGGAGAGACATGGGGAGCTTTTTTTCAGAATAATATTGAATTGTTATGTTGTTCATCATTTTTAGTTGTGGCATCTTGCTTAGTTGCTCCAATTCCATGAGAATCAACAAGCTCACAATAATATGAAGATGAGATTATGAGATAAATAATTAGATATTAAATGTAGACAGTGAATAAAATATTAACTATAGACAGTGGATAAAATATTATAGACAGTGAATAAAAATTTATGGGACATATACTCAACATGAAAAATTGTTCAACATGAAAAAAAGATGATGCTGTGTGCTTTGGAACAAAATCGATAGAATTGGAGAAGATTGTGCTTAGGGAAGTAAGGAGATAAAGGAGAACTACAGAATGGTTTCACTCATGAGCAGAATATAGAAAATTGAATATATGACTTTAAAAGAAAAAGTCAACCTATATCAAAGACTGTGGAAGAAATACAGTGGTTAGTAAAGGAGTGGGGGCTGGGGACACAGACCTTTGGTGACAGAAACAGTGAAAAACTACACTCCTAATGGGAAAAAAAGGGAGACAGACAGAGAGAGAGAGAGAGAGAGAGAGAGAGGAAACTGAAACATGTTATACATGTATCAACAACTGTATTGCAAACCACTAATCCTTAAATATAGACAACATGCATTTTGGAATTTCACATATAGTGAAGGATGCAGACTGCAGTGACTCCATGACAGGCTCCAAAAAAAAAAAAAAAAAGAAATATAGGCCCCAGTTTCGAGAAAAACAGGTCCTGGAATTCAAGACGGTTACTGGAGATTGAACCCATGGCCCTGAGTTAACAGGAACAAAGATAAGCTGAGCATTAAGAAAGGCATCTCCTTAGAGATAGAGACCATTAAGCATTTCTAAGACATCTCCGGAGAGATAGAGACTGTTAAACATTTCCCCACATTTCCCCCAGATATGTAAAGAAGATAACTACAAGGCTAAGCTTGTCATGTATGCTATGTAACCCATACCCTATATATTTCCTTGTGTGCTGGGGTTTGAGGTCGGGGACCTAGAATAGCTGTGTCTGTGTAGGTTCTCGGCCCAGCTAGAAATAAAGACTCTGCTTTTTGCATCACTTGTCTCTTGTTGTCTTTCTTGGATTCTCGAACCTAACAGTAGTATATGTTGAATAAGATGAAGGATTGTTATTTTAATATTAATGCATGCATTACTAATAAAAACAAAAGGGGGAATACCCATTACCAAGATATTGATTTTAGTAATAAAAAATCAGAGAATAGTCCTACTGAAACTGAAGAGACACGGTCTGTTTAAGGATCTGTTGGAATCGACTTTACTTTCTCTATTCACAAGTACCTACAATTTCAGGAGGCTGCTTTTTGTAAAAATCAAAAATAAATAAAATTATCATTTCTCTTAGAAATGGGTTATTGGGTTAGTAGTCTATTTAGGTCTATGGTAAGTATCATCATGAGATATATAATCATGAAAAGAAGTAGTTACTGAACTTAGGAAGGATAGGAGGTTGAGATAACCAGAAGAATAGAATTTTATTTCCTCTGCAGGTTTTTCTATTTAAGCAGTCTGTGTGACTTCCTAGAAATTTACACCTCTGTAGAGAAATAGCAAATTGAAGAGTGTTAGTTTCCGAATCTGTCGCCCTCTGAAGAACTCTCCTGCTGGGTTTAAGCTGACTGTTCATTTTAGGTGTCATTTACTATTTAGTCTTTAGAGGTGTTTTCAGTATGAACAATAGCAAAGTTGCATTAATTTAACTCACTTTTAATCTATTCATGAATAAAGTTTTGAAAGTTGCAGGACCCACAACAGAATAAACACACTTCAAAAATTGGGTTCAGGTTTCAGTAAAGAATTTTCACATTTAGAAATTTGACTCAGTAGGATGATAAACCTATTACCAAATGTACTTGATTTTTATATTTGCAAAGTATTAAACTCCATTAGTTTCACCTCTTCAAATCCTTATTATGTTACTTAAGGCAGAATTTGATGTAACTGAAATTTGTAATATCCCTGAATTTTGGCAAGGTAGTAAAAAAAAAAAGGAAATTAAAAATCACCTGTATTCCCAGGTGGTTGATTAGTTCTTGAGCAATTTTATATCTCCTAAAATCATTGATCAGACTTAGAGACACACTATTTATAGAAAAATTAAAAAATCATAAAAAGAGTACTAACAGGAAAAAACAGAATAGAGTCTTTAATAATAAATTATTTTAGGAGTACAGACATTTACTGGGGTATAATTCTAGACAAAGATAGGCTAATTTAGTAAATGTTGCAAAAGGATATATTTATATATATAAAGATTGTAAAGAATATGATAAAAGTAATTATCCATGGTTTATAACAATTTAATTTATGTGGGATAGGAAGTATATATGAAGGCATGGTACATTTGTATAAGATGGGATTCATAGTTGCAATACGACACTAAATAACCAAAGACTAAGTACAGGTCAATCCAACTTTTGCTGAAAGTCATTTATAACACAAAATTTGAGATTGAATTGAAAAATTAATAAATCAGCAACATGAAGTCAGAGTAAAACGAATGCCTAGAAATTGGTGAACAAAAGGGGACATGAAGAGTTGAAAGGCAACGATCAATGAGAATAATTATAAAGGTCTTTAGTCATGGCCACCTTGATGTTTACTGGTCTGTGCTCTCTTTGAGGTTATACCAGAGATTACTTCCAATTTCCTGTTAATAACACAGAAAAAAATAAATGCACTTTCTTTAATCCCTTGTTTTTTACACAAATGTGAACAATATTCTTAGGAAAATGAAGTCCTGTTGTCCTGAGAAGTTTGAAAGCATATTTAAATCCTAAAAGATTTTATCTACATAAAATTATAGAGAAAGAAAAACATCCAATATGGGTAAAAATTGAGAGTCAAGAACCAGCTCTTTAATTGGCTCCTTTGATGAATAACTTAATATTGGGTTCATATTTAGGAAAGTGAAAACATTTAAAAAGAAGAAAATGACAGCTGTTGGAAATAATGTTATATAGTCTTACTACTTTTATATAATGGCTGAGGGAGAAAGATGATTATCTAAGAGCTTTCACTTTAGTATGTAATGAGTTTAGCTCCAAGGAAATTCATAATATAATATAATGCAATTCAGTCAAGAAGTAGAAGGAATTATTGATATTCTAGGATCCAACATCATAATACCATATCTTACATACATATACCCCATCAATGATAATTTTTGTGATTATATCCTGTATTAATGACTTGAATTCTAGTTTTTCTTTTTAATTCATTATTGGTTAGAGACAGAAAAACATTGAGAGACAAGGGGAAGATTTTATTTTTATTTTTTATTTCCCTAAAGAGACAGAGAACTACAGCCTACTTCACCAATCATGAAGCTTCCCACCTGTAGGTAGGGAACAGAGACTTGAACCCAAGTACTTGTGAGCACTTAACCAGGTGGGCTACTGCCTGGCGCATTAAACTCTAGTGTTTTAGAGTACAAATTCAGCAATAGTAAACTTTTAACATGCTCCATAAGTAAAAGCTAGTGAAAAAAAAGGGAAAGAAAGAACAAAGAAAGAAATGAAGGTAGGGAGGAAGGGAGAAGGAGGGAACGAGGGAAAAAATATATAAGGAAAGAAGGGCCTGAAAATATAATAAATTTGTCTACAAATAAGTAATTTCAAAAAATTAAATTATATTTGCATAACTATAAAATAAGCATTCCTATAGAAAATATGCTTTTTATTGTTAAAATATTTGTTAAAGAAAATTGACTTTTGAATGTGATTGTGGCATATGTGGTGCAAAAAATACAATGGTCATTATCAGTGAATTAGGATAGTTTTAGTGAATAAAAGTGTTTATTTCAGGGTGGATTTTGGTTGTATGTGTCTTTTAGTTATACTTTTTATTTTGAGGTAACTGTTAACACACATGCTGTTTTAAAAGTCAAAACAGTCTCAATTGCCTTTTATACATTTCCCTTTCATGACAGTAACATTTTGTATAGATCTAGAGTAAAGATAGAGTCAAGATATTGACATTGACACAATTCACTGGTGCATATTATTATTATTATTATCATCATCATCATCATTATTATCATCATCATTATCATTATTATTATTACCAGAGCACTGCTCAGCTCTGGCTTATGGTGGTGTGGGGGATTGAACCTGGGACTCCTGGAGCCTTCGACATGAGTCTCTTTGCATAACCATTATGCTTTCTACCTGCCACATAATTCACCGATATTACTATAGTTTCAATTATATTTTCATACATTTTTGTATTGTATTGCTTTCTAAACAACTTTATCACTTGTGAAGTTTGATGTCAAGATACAGATATAACCCACTGCAAAAGATCTATAGGCATGAGAGAGACAGGGAGAAACTGAGAGTAAATGAGTAAATGCGAGAGTGTGATATATATATATATATATATATATATATATATAGAGAGAGAGAGAGAGAGAGAGAGAGAGAGAGAGAAATATACAGAGATACCAGAGCACTGATTAGTTCTGGCTTATAAAGGTGCAGGGGATGGAACATGGGACTTTGGATCCTCAGGCATGAAAGTCTTTTGTATAACCATTATGATATGATGTTTCCCCTGACAGTGCATTACCCTTTTTATAAAGTTTTCATAAAACTAGGAATTTAGAGGTTCTATTTAAAAGATCTAATTTAAAAAATTGGAATAGATATTCACTAAGAGAAGATAGAATATACTTTGGAAAAGCTGCCAATAAAGATGAGAATTAAAAATATTTCTTGTTGACTTTTATTAGGTCATATAGGATGATTAGAGAAACATTTAAAATCAATTTTATTGAAATATGTATAGTACAATGCATATGCTTGAACACATATTGCTCAATGATTTTTTTTCAGAAAGAGATAGAGAAGAGGAAGAAAGAGAGAGATAAAGAGAGGGAGGGAGGTGGTGGGGGAGAAGAAAACATGGCATTGAAGACTGTTTGCAATGTGGTATGGGACAAATGGGAATTTTGACTACATAAATGACAAAGAAACACACTGTGCAAGTCAGTTAGTTTGCTGTCCCAGTTCAATTAGCTCTAATAAATATATTTTGCCACATAATAGACATGCAATAAATATGTAGATCATTATCACTATATCAGAAAGCTATTATTCTGACTTCTATCACTTTAGAAGTGTCTGTATTAGAATTTCCTATTAATTGATTCACACAACATACAGTCTTTTCTGTATGACTTATTTAGCTAATAATAACCTATTTTTCTATTCATTCCATATTATATATATACATATATATGTATAATTTATTTTTATAAATGTAGCTATGTTGCATTGTAGCTATATGCTACAATTTGTTACCCTGTTGGTCATCATGGGATAAATTGACACAAATACATTTGTATGTGTACATGTTCATGATAGTGGCAGAGTGTATGTTTCAGGGTGAATAATCAGATCTTCCTATATTTACATGAACTCCTTTTGACTAGTCTTCTTGGGGTATTGGTGCTTCTTTCACTATGCCATACTAATGTTAGTAGCTGGAAGCCCTAAGCTAGCATTGTTCCCGGAATAACAATTCACGGGAACAGGGAGGACCAGTTCTTGGGAAACTGGTATGAGAGAAACAAGCAGTTTACCAAAAGTGGTATGAGAAACACAAGCAGTTTACCAAAAGTGTTATGAGAAAAACAAGCAGTTTACCAAAACTGAACTAAAACCTAACGGGAAACTGAAAGTTTTGCAACCCCCCTGATACAACCAAAAACAGCAAGAGTGTCCAATGTATTTGGACACTCCTATAAAAGAGGGCCAGTTGCTGGGGTCCGAGGTTGGCACCAGGAGCAGCTGCGTCTGTGGCCATGACTGTCTGGACCCTAGCCTGGCTAGTAATAAAGATTCCTTTGCATTTGCATACCTAAAGCTGTCTCTTGGTGATCTTTGGATGACCAACCTAATTCAACACCAATACACCAATACCAATTCAACATTCAATACTTGCTTAAAGAACTTATAGAACATTCTATTACTATATGCATCCATGAAAAATCAAGTGATAAAAAGTATTTACTTGGGATTTTCTGAATTTTTAGTTTTCAGAATAGGGACAGCACATTTCTCATGAAACTTCATTCTGAGTCCCTGAGGATATCTGATGACTAATGTGTGAAGATGCATTTTATACTTCGAGTTACGATGAAGTATGAAAATATACATATTACTTTGTTAAAAAAATTAAAAAACACCAATACGAATGAGAGATTCCCTATACCCTTGACCACACTTGCTACATGGGTTTACTCACAAACTCAGCCACAACAGCAACAAAAACCCCATTAAAATGGGAAAAAAGGGGAGTCGGGGGGGTAGCACAGTAGGTTAAGCGTACATGATGCAAGGCCCAAGGACCATTGTAAGGATCCTGGTTCGGGCCCCTGGCTCCCCACCTGCAGGGGAGTCACTTCACAAGTGGTGAAGCAGGTCTGTAGGTGTCTATCTTTCTCTCCCCCTCTCTGTCTTCCTCTCCTCTCTCCATTTCTCTCTGTCCTATCCAACAACAAGGACATCAATAACAACAATAAGGACAACAAAAGGGAATAAATAAATTTTTAAAAAATTTCAAAAAAAAGGGAAAAAATATCTGAAAAGATTCTTCACCAGAGAAGATGGAGATGGCCAGTATCCATATGGGAAAAAAGCCACTGATTATGAGAAGAATGCAAATTAAAACACCTGTGAGTATCTCCAACACTAAAAAGAACAGAAATAATAAGTAGTGGAAAGGGTATGACAGAAATGGAAAATTGCTACTTTGATGGTAGGAATATAATTTTTTCCAGTTACTGTGAAAAACAGTCTGGGGAGATCTCTTTTTTTTTTTTTAATGGAGCTACTACAAAATCCAGTAATTCTAATCTTGGACAACTACGTAAAAATACAATGACAAATATCTGAAGATAGTGGTGAAGGAAATTGTCCAATGTACTACTATTCATCTGTATGATTAATATGATTTTCTCATTTACTGCAACACAGATGAAACTTAAAGTGACCATGTTAGGTGAAATAAGTCAGAAGGAGGATAGATACTAGGTAACCTCACTCATGTGTGGAAGTTAAACAAAGGAAAAAAAATACAGGGTAAAAGTTAAATATGGATTATTGAACTAAGTTTAATGATTCTAAGGGAAGCAGGCAGCACAAGGGACTGATGGCATCTTATGGTTGAAGAAGAGGACAAGTTGATAGATGATGTGGTATGCTGACAGCTATATACATTTTTTACAGTAATAGTCTTATAGATCAACATTTCCATCATAATAGAATAAAAACAAAACAAAAGAGCAAAGCAAGACACAACAAATAGCTCTGGTGCACAAATGATTTATTTATTTTTATTAAATCTCACATTGCAGTAAAACCTTAATGTGTTTCAGATGTAAATAGTTAAAATTCTACATGTATATAGACTTCATTAAATTCACAACTAAAACTCCAACAATGTCAACAGGGATATAATTGTACACCAGTTTCACCACCAGAGTTCTGAATCCCCTACCCCTCCATTGCAAGCCACAGCAGTTCTCTGAAGATTGCAGACATAGGTTGACTATCATCTCTACAACTATTTGTCTACACTAGTACATAATTGCCCCCTTTTTCTTCCATGTCCAGTCCTCTCTCCCCCTCCAAGTCACTCATGATCCTATTACTATATCTAAAATTCCCTTTCTTTTTCCTCCTCTCTCTGTAGGTACTGATGGAGCTGGAGTTCAGAGCCCTCTTATCCTCTCCCTTCACTTCTCCCCCATTAGGATTATGGATCGGAATTATTTTGGGGGTACAAAATGTTCTGATTTTTGTAACTGTTTCTTTGCTGGACATGGGTTCTGGAAGATTGATCCATACTCCCAGCCTGTTTCTATCTACCCCTAGTGGGATAAGGCTCTGGAGAGGCGGAGTTCCAGGACACATTGGTGAGTTCATCTACCCAGAGAAGTCAGGATGAAATTATGGTAGCATCTACAACTTGGTGTTTGGAAGCCAGCAGGATATAAAGCAAGACAAAATGGTTAATGAATAGGAAACAAAAAGTAGGAACAGAGCAAATGAGATTATGTATTTTAGGGTGGAAGGAATTAAGGAAGTCCATTTTAGAAATGTTCCTGGGGCACACACTATGGTAGTTTTTGCCTGAGTTTGATAGCTAGTCTGAAGTTGGATAAAGATATTATCTGTGAAATTGGTGTCAGAGTAGAAAAAAAAGGATAGAAAGTTGGATTAGGGCTAAGAGTAGCTCCAATTCTTAAAAAAAAAAAAATCTGGGGAGGAGGAAGATGGCGGACTGAGAAGCTGCTAACAGCGAGTGCTCTGATCACATCGTCGGTAACGGTAGGATTTTGTGCCTTTAGCAGGCCAGTCAATAAGGGGTGACACCAAAGAGGTGATTATAATTTAATTTGGGTTAAGAATTAGAGTAAAGGTGACACGGACTAGCGGGGCTCCAGACTTCCCAGGCGGCGCCGGGCAAGGCGAGTGTGCCAAGCATTGTCCTCTGCCCGGGAAGGTGGCTCCTCCGCCAGTTGCAGAGCGTGGCGGGCAGAGGACCCGGAGAGAGCACTTTAGCTCGGGGGCTTTCCCTTGGGAGTCTCCAGGGTTCACCGCGACCCTGAGGGTGGATCCAAAGACTTCTTGAGTATAGCTTTCATTGGATCAAAGGACTTGGAGCTAGTTTTCATTTTCGAGAAATCCTTTAAAAAAGTCTGGAGGGGGTGGTTTCCTGGAAGATGGTGGACTGAGAAGCTGCTAGCCTATGAGCTCCAAACACACTCCCCTGGAGACAATAGGATTTTCTGCCTTTAGCAGGCCAGCCAATAAGGTGTCCTTAGACACCAAGGAGGTGACTATAAATTAATTTGGGTTAAGAATTAGAGTAGGGAAAAAATTCTTTTTTCTTCCTTTTAATTTTCAAGCATACATCCTTCCCGCCGCCCCCCACCCCCCATAAGCAGTCCCTGGGACCAGCTACTAGCAGGATACGCCATACCACCAAACAGGGTGTTTTTTTTTTTTTTTTTAATTCACTGATACACATTTGGGAAGTTCCTTGCACTGCTCTTTAATTACAACTCTTCTTCTTATCTTCTCCATTTTCTCTCTCTTATCTCTCTCTCTCTCTCTCTTTTTTTTTTTAATCTTGTCATACACTTCTTTCTTCTTTGCCTTTCTGAATTTGTGAATTACTTTGGGGAAGAAATCTGACTCAGAGTGGACTCTCTATGTGTGTATCTCTGCTCTAGTTCCCTTTCCCCTCTTGTTAACCCTAGAACATACATTGGATAGTAGATTTGCATAACTGTCTATTCTTGCTATCGTCTCTTTCTTTTCTCTTTCTTCACTGGGATTTGGTTACTATTTTTTCACGGACTGGAGAAATTGTTTGGCTAACTGGTAATGATTAAACAACTTCAATACTTACTTCAGTTGCTACTGTAATTCCGGAGGTTGGTGAGTGCAATTGTCAAAAGGTATTTAGTACAGTGTTACTTGTACTCAAGACACAACAACAGAGGAACAACAGAGCATAAAAAAAGAGAGAAACACATAAATAAAAAAAATGGGTAGATTAAAAACAAATAAAACTGCTACCCCAATGAATGAAGACAAGAGCCCAGAAGAAAGTACAAATCAGCCAGAAGTAACCATAGATAAGAAAAGTATGCAAGCAATAATAAACTTATTAATCACAGAAATGAAAACAACATTGGAGGAAAGGAATGGCAGTATTAGGGAAACAACAGTTGAGACCCCCAAGGAAAATACGGATTATCTTGAGGTAATTAGAGAACTGAAAGCTGAAATAGCTGTAATGAAGAAAGAAGCTGAGGCAAGGGAAAGCAGACTAACAGAAGCAGAAAACAGAATTAGTCAGACAGAGGATGAGTTAGAGAAAACTAAGAAAGAGGTGAAAGAGCTTAAAAAGAGATTGAGAGACACTGAAAACAACAACAGAGACATATGGGATGATCTCAAAAGAAGTAACATTCGTATAATCGGCCTGCCAGAGGAAGAAAGAGAGGAAGGGGAAGCAAATATTCTAGAGGAAATAATACAAGAAAACTTCCCAGACCTGAATAACAGAAAGGATATCAAGGTTCAAGAGGCCCAGAGAGTACCAAACAGAATCAACCCAGACCTGAAGACACCAAGACACATCATAGTCACAATGAGAAGAAGTAAGGATAAAGAAAGGATCCTAAAGGCTGCAAGAGAGAAACAAAAAGTCACATACAGGGTAAAACCCATAAGATTATCTGCAGATTTCTCCACTCAAACTCTGAAAGCCAGAAGGGAGTGGCAAGATATCTATCGAGCTCTGAATGAAAAAGGGTTTCAACCAAGGATAATATATCCTGCTAGACTTTCATTCAAGCTAGATGGAGGGATCAAAACCTTCTTAGACAAACAACAGTTAAAGGAGGCAACCATCACCAAGCCGGCCCTGAAAGAGGTACTAAAAGACCTCTTATAAACAAGAACATCACTATAATACTTGCAATATATCAGAGCAAACAAATTGTTTTTTAGAACAATGGCACTACAATACATTAAATCCATAATATCAATAAATGTCAATGGCTTAAACTCACCCATCAAAAGGCACAGGCATTAACTATCAATTGTCTTTTTGAACCCTAAGACAGCAGGAACCTCACATCTCCACTATAGAGCCCCTACTACCCCCAGTCCTGGAACCCTTGGATAGGGCCCACTCTCCCGTATGCATCTCCCAATCCAAACCAAATAATATTGCATCCACCGATCACAACCTAACCAAAGCAACGATTGCCACCTCAACATGCTTCACCTCAGACTGTATCCAGAGACTTCACGTGTGGAATGACAACCCTTCAACTTCATTACTCGGGTGAGACCTTTCCTTTTATAGTACAGTCTAATTTCATCTCAGGTAGTTCACTTTCTAACAAAGTCCCATAATCTAGATATACACCAGTTTCTGTGAGAGAGAGCTTATGTGCACACGTATCCATAAACTACTGCAAAATATATACCTGAAAGCAGAAGTACACTAGAGTTTGCAGTGAGTACCTCCTTAACACTTCCTCTCCACTATTCCAAGCTTGGGATCCATGATTGCTCAACAAATTGTTTGGTTTCATATGTTAACTCTCTTTTCAATCACCAGGTTCCAGATGCCACCAGGATGCTGGCTAGGCTTCCCTGGATTGAAGACCCCACCAATGTGTCCTGGAGCTCAGCTTCCCCAGAGACACACCTTACTAGGGAAAGAGAGAGGCAGACTGGGAGTATGGACCGACCAGTCAACGCCCATGTTCAGCGGGGAAGAAATTACAGAAGCCAGACCTTCTACCTTCTGCAACCCTCAACGACCCTGGGTCCATGCTCCCAGAGGGCTAGAGAATGGGAAAGCTACCATGGGAGGGGGTGGGTTATGGGGATTGGGTGGTGGGAATTGTGTGGACTTGTACCCCTCCTACCTTATGTTTTTGTTCACTAATCCTTTCTTAAATAAAAAATTTAAAAAAAAAAATCTATGACTCAAGTTAACTATTTACCCCTATCCACCTGAACCAGGGCCTATATATACCAAAATTTAGCACAAGAATCTTTGTAACCTCTAAGTTCCTATTGGACTGAGTTTGCAGCTCATAGTTTCAGCTAGGAACATTGAAGGCTTCACTTATTTCAGGACCAGTCTTCATTCAGAGACAGGGGCAGTCCCTACCATCTTGATTTATGGTGAGGGCAAGGACCTGGGAAGACCCACAAGCTGACTTATGATGACATTATTGATGGACCTGAGTAGTGGTGTTGCAGAGAGGGATCCACTAGGGGTCTAGGCCCATCATACTTGTGTGTGAATTCAAGGATTCCCTGAGAAGGGATCCAGACAACGAGGTAGTGTGGCACTGGCCAAAATGGCCATTACTGTGTGATTCAGTTTCTTACCATTATCCAACTTTTGTAGTCCTCTGTTTATTTCATAACCTTAGACTTCCTCCCAGTTGTTTAAGCACTGAGCGTCATTTGTGGCATCCAACCAGAATTAGGTTTTTTGGGATCTGTCTTCTTTGGGTCTTTCTACTAGATTGCCAAGCTAATTTGATCTAAGTCTAATCAATTAAAGAATTCATGATGACTTCTTTAGGCACTTCAACTAGGATTCCAGGCTTATTAGGTCTAAGTTTAATCATCAAGGACTTTTGAACACTTTGAGTTATATAATTTCCCCTTGCTTATGGATACATATACACCTGCATTCAGTACCCTAAACACTAGCGTGTATCTAGTATCTATAACTTTGTTAGATGATTTGCAGTCTAATGTGGATGTAGGTAGTCCCATGTATTAGGAAATATCTCACCAGGTTTGAGCAGTTAAGAGCTTGACATCGCAGGTTCAGTTTCTCTGGCTATAGTCCAAAGTAAGAATTCAGTAGCAGCATAATATAGGATGGTAGCACTGGTAGCATTTAATTGGCTGAGGTCAACAGAGTTAGTATGGCAGTAGGAAACCAGAGAAGGAATATCAAGAAGTATTCGCATGATCATAGAGCTTCCAGGAATAGGAGAAATGAGGATCCTAAAGAGAATGAAAATGGTTTCTTATTGTCTTAAGAAGAGTTAAAAGTAATAATAATTCTTATTACAATGAAGTTAGTTGGGGGTTTATTTTTTATCATAATCCAATCATTAGCATCTATTGTAATTTACTTAACTACAATGTGGTTTGTGCCCTTTAGTGATATCTGAAAATCTACATATTTTAGATACTGACAGGATCAAATGGTTTTGATCTATCTGGCCTAACACTCTAGTTGATTTAGATGTTTAGATTTATTTTTAGAGCTCCTTAAACAATTGAAGCCCTGTATCAGTTTGAGCATCTTACAAATCTGAAACATTAAATACTTAGACTAAGGCAAATAATGGTCTAGGTGGTTAAAGAAATTGAAGAATTAAATCTATTTCCCCCCTGACCTGTTACATTCTTCTTCTTCTAGCGTTTGCCCTTCTTCCGTAGCCAGTCAACAGCGTCAGGTTGAGCCTGATGTAAAGTTTCGAGACCTGTTACATTAATAGTAATTTATGAGATCCTAAATTAATAAGATTATAATTCCATGTGTTTCCCACCACAGAAAGCCTTTGTCCACCCCTCACTACCCTAGATAACCACTATAGTTTTCTACAAACTAAATGGGTTCACTTTTTGTTTCAAGTGTATGTATTTAGTTCTCTAAATTCCTTATATGAGTGAATACATCCTGTAGTTGTCCTTGACTTCCTTGCTTACTTCACCAAGCATGATCTTTTGAAGTTTGATCCATTATATCCCAAAGGATACAAAATCACATTTTTTATTGTTAAGTAGTACTCCAATTATATGTCCCATAACATTTTTACCCAGTCATCTGTCAAAAAACATTTTGGTTGCTTCCAAATGTTGGCTATTACAATAATGCAGCCATGAACAAGGGGTCCATATATCCCTTTGAATTAGTGTTAATAACTCTTTTAGATAAATGCCTTGGAGTGGAATTGCTGGATCGTAAGGTCTTTTCATTTCTACTTTTTAAAGGATTCTCCACAATGCTTTCCATAGTGGTTATACCAGTTTGCATTACCACCAGCAGTGTAATAGAGTTCCTTTTCCCTCTGCATCCTTTCCAATACTTATCCTCTCCTGTTTTGTTGAAGAAGGCCATTCTTACAGGTAGGAATTTTTAATTTACATTTCTCTGCTGATGAGGGAATTGGAATATTTCCACATATGTCTGGGGACATGTGTATCTCTTCTTTAGAGAACTATCTATTCATATCTTCTGCTGACTTTTTTTATTAACTTGTTCTTTTTCTTTGTGTTGAGCTGTATGAGTTCTTCATAGATGTTTGTTATCAACCACATTTCTTTTTTTTAAATTCTTTATTGAGGAATTAGTGTTTTACATTCAACAGTAAATACAATAGTTTGTACATGTATAACATTCCCCAGTTTCCCATTTAACAATACAACCCCCACTATGTCATTTATCATCCTTCATGGATCTGTATTCTCCATACCCACCCACCCCAGAGTCTTTTACTTTGGTGCAATATCAACCACTTTTCTGAAATAGGGTGTGTGAATATGTTATATTCATTGCTAGGTTTCCCGTTTATGCTTATGTATCTTTCTTCTGATGTATAAAAACTATTTAATTTAATATAGTACCATTTGTTCAATATTGTTTTTGTTTACCTTGCTTATGGCATAAGATTTCCAAATATGTATTTAGTGTTAATGCTTCACCAATATGTTCTTTTATGCATTCTATATACTTTCAGGTCTAATATTCAGATCTCTGATGCATTTTGAGCTAATTTTGATGTATAGTGTTAGTTGGTGGTCTAGTTTCATTTTTCTACATTTGACTGTCCAACTCTGCCAACACCACTTGTTAAAGAGACGTTTTCTCCATTGGGCAGACTTGGCCTCTTTGTCATATATGAGGTAACTTTACTTGTATGGGCTTAATTCTAGACTCTCTATCCTATTTCATTGGTCCATATGTCTATTTTTATGTGTGGATTTAATTATGGACTCTATCCTATTCCATTGGTCTAAATGTCTATTTTTATACCAATGCCACACTATTTTAATTATGACTTCTTGTAGTATAACCTAAAGTAGTGTATTGTGATGCCTCCATTGTTATTTCTTTTTTTTTTTTCAGGAGTGCTTTTGCTATTTGTGTTTGTTTAAAGTTCCACACTAATTTTTGAGTAAGCTCTTCAATTTCCTTGAGATATGTTGCTGGGATTTTAGTAGGGATTGCACTGAATCCGTAGATTGCTTTTGGAAGAATTGCCATTTTAAAAATATTCTTCAAATCCATAAACAGGGAATCATCTTCCATTTCTTTTTTATATTTATTAATAAAATGGAAATATTGACAAGACTAAGAGGGGTACATTTACATACAATGCCCACTCCCAGAAGTCCATATCCAATCCTCTCCCCTGATAGTTTCCTTATTCTTTATTCCTCTAGGAGTATGGCCCAGAATCATTGTGGGGTGCAGAAGATGGAAGGTCTGGCTTCTGTAATTGCTTCTCTGTTGTACATGCTTGTTAGCAGCTTGATCTATACTCCCAGATTGTCTTTTCTTTCCCTAGTGGGGAAGGAATCTGGGGAGTTGGGGCTCCAAGATACATGGTGGGGTCCTCTGCCCAAGGAATTCCAGTTGGCATCATGGCAGCATCTGGAACCTGGTGGCTGAAAAAAAGAGTTAACATATAATTCAGAACAAATTTTGGACTAATCATGAACCTAAAAACAAGGCTATTGCAGATGAAGATTTGGGGTCTCTGTTCTGGGACAAGCTAGTAGGTCTGTTTTAGGTCTATTCCAAGGGGCCCATGACATATTAGTTTTGGCCTTTGCCTGACATCTAGTATGCAGGTGGACCTAAGTTATTGTCTAGGGAGATGGTGTCATAGTTGGAAAAGGGCTAGAAAACTTTATCAGGGAAGAGGATAGCTGCCAAATATGGGGAAAGTATATAAATATTGTTAGCTATAAACCCCACTTGTTTGATCTGAGGCCCATATTCAGCACAGGAGCCTATGTAACCTCTGCATCCCTGTAGGTCTTGATTGGCCTAGACTTCTAACAGATCCCTTTCACCACTGCTACTTGTCATCTTCATCAAGAACAACATAAGTTGAAAAAAATATGTGAAGGAACTTTTCAAGGAAAACTGTAAGACACTATTAAAATATATAGAGGATGACACAAAGAAATGGAAGATGATCATGACTAGGAACATTCCAGGCTGCACTAATTTCTGGATCCATCTTCCTTGGGTAGTAGATAGAGGATGTTGTCCAACCTCCCTTCAAAGAATGGGACATTTGCTACCATTATTAATCCACATTGAGGGAAAGGTCCTATAGGGGACCACAAAGGGGTCCATTATTGTTGGATTCAATCAGTCAAGATTTTGTTGAGGATCTTTCCATCTATGTTCATCAGAGTTTTAAGTCTATAGTTTTTTTTTTTTTTTTTTTTTTTGGTGGGCTCCTTTCCTGCTTTGTTGACCAATGTAATGTTAGTCTCATTAAATTTGTTTGGGAGTGTTCTTCCCTCTTTTATTTTTTGGAAGAGTTTGAGGAAAATGGGTATTAGTTCTTTAAATGTTTTATAAAATTCATTAGTATAGGGTGGGGGAGATAGCAAAATGATTATGCAAACAGACTCTCATGCCTAAGACTCCAAATTCTCAGGTTCACTCCCCTATATCACCATACGCCAGAGTTGATTAATGCTCTGGTGTTTCTTTATGTCTCTCTCTTTCTCTGCATCTCTCTCAAAAAATAAATAAAATATTTTTAAAAAAAATCATTAATATAGCCATCCGGGCCCGGGCTTTTGTTCATGGGAAGACTTATGATTACTGATTCAATTTCTTTACTAGTGATTGGCCTGTTAAGTTTATCTACCTACTCTTGTGTCAAGGTTGGCAGTTGGTGTGACTCTAAGAATATGTCCATTTCCTCTAAGTTGTCAAATTTAGCTCCATATAGATGTCCATAATCGTCTTGCATAATCCTTTGAATCTCTGTCTTATCTGTTGTAATAGCTCCTCTCTGATTTCTTTTTTTTTTTAAGTCTTGGCTTTATTATTTATTTTTTTACCTTTTGTTGCCCTTGTTTTTTATTATTATTACTGTTGTAGTTATTGTGGTTGTAATTGATGCCATCGTAGTTAGATAGGACAGAAAGAAATGGAGAGAGGAGGGGAAGACAAAGGGGGGAGAGAAAGATAGACACCTGTAGACCTGCTTCACCACCTGTGAAGTGACACCCCTGTAGGTGGGGAGCCAGGGGCTCTAACCAGGATTCTTACACCAGTCCTTGTGCTTTGCTCCACATGCACTTAACCTGCTGTTCTATCGCCCAATTCCCTCCTCTCTGATTTCTGAATGATTTTACCATAGCATTTTCTCTTTATCGCTTGGTGAGTGTAGCTAGTGGTATCTATTTTGTTTATGTTTTCAATGAACCAGCTCTTGGTTTTATTAGTCTTCCTGATGTTTCTGATGTTTTGTTTCCTATTTCATTGATTTATGCTGTGTTTTTAAGTATTTTCTGTCTCCTGCTGACTGTTGTATATTTTTGATCCACTTCTGGTTGGTTCAGGTGGGTTGTTAGATGGTATACTGGAGATTTCTCCTCTTTATTAACGTGAGCCTTTAATGTTATGAACTTCCCTCTTAGGACTGCTTTTGACACATCCCATAGGGTTTGATATTTGGTTTCTTCATTTTCATTGGTAGCTATTTCTGTCTATTTCTTCTAAGTTTTTAAATTTAGTTCTATACAGATGTCCATAATATTTTTGCATGATCCTTTGTATCTCTGCCTCATCTGTGGTTACATAACTTCTCTTATTTCTGAGTGATTTTACCATAGCATTCTTTCTTTTTTCTCTTGTTGAGTCTAGCTAATGATTTATCTATTTTATTTATCCTTTCAAAGAAATAGCTTTTGGTTTCATTTTCTATTTCACTGGTTTCTACTCTGATTTTAACTATTTCCTGTCTTCTGATGACTTTTGGGTCTCTTTTTTGCTATATTTCTAGTTCATACAGTTGGGTTTTAGATGGTTTATTAGTAATTTCTCCTCTTCATTAATGTAGGCCTTTAATGTTATAAACTTCCCTCTTAGGACTGCTTTTGTTATATCCCATAGGGTTTCATAGTTGGTTTCTTCACTTTAATTGGTATCAAGTTAATACTTAATTTTCTTTTCAATCTTTCAATGACCTATGTGTTGTTCAGAAGCATTTTGTTTAGTCTTCATATTGTAGGGAAATTTCTTTTACTTTGTTAGTTGACTTCTAGTTTTATGCCTTCATGGTCTTACAAGACATATTTTATAATTTTAATATTTACATACTTGTTTAGGTTGCTTTTGTGTTCCAGAATATATTGAAGTTTAGAATAGATACACATAATATTAATGCTAATGTTAGTATAGCAAGTGTAGGGAAATTGTGAAAAGTTTAGAATTATATGAAGAAGTATAGATTCATTTGAAAGTATGCTATGTATTATACAATTCCCTTTATATGAAAAACTAAGAAAAGCAGTCTTACAAAAACAGAAAGTGAATCATTCTTGCTCAAGCTAAGGAATGAATGCTGAAAGAAGAAATGGAGAGCTAATCTGATTAACTTTGGGGGGAATTAAAATAGTAAAACAAGACTATAATGACATCTATGTAATATAATGAATTTGAATTGAATTGGCAAATATTTAACTTTCCCTATATACTTGAGTATTTCTCATTTGGAGTACTTTGCATGATTTTTTTTCTTGCTCATTGAAATTAAGTTATGTGGTCAATGTCATTGAGTGTGCCACCTTCACAGAGAAGCTTTCAGAGTAACAGCATGTGATTTACCAGGCCTTTTCTCTCTGTCAGAGTAAATTTGCACATTAAAGATCATCACATTGCTGGATCACTGAGGGAGTAGGGCAGAACTACAATCAACTTTAGTGGATAAATAATATAAACATAAAATTAACATCACTGTAAATTGACTGGTTTAATGTTATTTACTGTGTTAATCTCACCTCTGGATAATATAGTTGATAGTTTCATGCATGCTCAATAAGTTATTAATAACAAATGTAAAAACATAATTTTTAGTTTATTAGGACTACCATACAAGAAAATGAGTGGTTTAAATAATAGAAATATATTGCCTCACAGTTCTAAGGGTGATTTATAAGGTCAACATGTTAGCAATACTGACTTTTCTGAGAATAATAAGAATCAGCCTAGTCACTTAGTGTCTTGATTTGCTGGCAATGTTTGAATTTCCTGACGCATAGAAGCATCACTCACTTTATGCCTTTATCTTCAGGTTGTTTTCTCCCATCTGTCTCTATTGCCCCTTTATGGTTGAAGAATCTCATTGTATTGGGCCTTCTTCACTACAGGTTGATATTACTTTAATTAATCATATTTACAATGACTCTGTTTTCAAGTAAAGTGGCATTCTGAAATATTCGTGTTCAAAACTTTTACCTGTGAATTTTGGAGGATCATAATTCAATCTATAATAAGATTCACAGAAAAAATATTAGATACATAGGAACCAGTCCATAATCCAAGTATTCTTATTATTCTTTTTTCTTAGCATTTTATAAATTAAACTTCCTCTATAGATTGTAGTTAAAAATAATATACGTTGTACTATATTTAATGTATTTTTGGTATTATTATTCTTGCTCATATATAATTTACAAAGGATTATAAACATTAAAGAGGTAGAGTTTTGGGAATTTGCTTACGTGTTACATAGTTATAATTTCTTGTAAAACTTTGCAGTAAGAGTACCTATGAGAGACTGGAAATAAGGATGTAGTTCTGAACTAAAATACACTTTTAGTTACATCTCTAGCTATGAGAGTCACATTCATTTTTGCACAAAACTGATTTGGATTAGATATGAAGAGTAAAAATAATTTTGGAATCTGAATTTTAAATTTATGTGACTATAATGTAGAATAATTTAACTTTTTAACTCATTTCTGTCAAAGGCAGGCTTTGAGAATTGCTTGGGTAACACAGCTGAGTAGAATTCAAGAGCAGAAATAGAATAAAAATTTATTGAATAAAATATTATATAATAAAATATAACTTATTTTATTATATAAGTAATACACACTATATAATATATAAGTAATACACACTATAACATAGAAATATAAATAGAATGTAGATTTATTGGCAGCACAGTATATAATATGACGTTGTTTTTCCTTTTTTTATTAGTGATTTAATATTGATTTACAAAATTATAAGACAATTGGAATATATCTCCCTACTGTTCTGACCACTAGAGTTCTGAATCCTTCCATTGTAAGCTACAGCATTTTTCTTAAGGTTGTAGATATGGGTTAGCTATTATTTCTACAAATATCTCTTTCTCTCTCTCTTTTTCTTGCTGTCAAGTTATAATTTATTATTGTAATTTACATTTTAATAATTTTTCATAATAAGTTGCTTATAAACAGAATTACAAGCATTTCAACATTCTTGTTCATCTAACTGCATATAAAAAGAATGTATGAGTCACAAGGTTTTTTTTCCCCCACTTATTTTTTTCTAATGGATATGCTTTGTTGAATAAGAATGGGGGAGGAGAGGTGTATCAAATGCTATGATGTTATAAAAGACATCACAAACCCAATTTATAAAGTGACAAAGGCAGAATATAATATAGCCCTCTAAAAGTAAGAAAGTTGAATCCATAACTGACATAATATATCCATATGTGTACAACATGAACCTTCTGATACAAGGTACTAATGGTTATGAGAGAATATGAAGGCCAGATGGTAGCACACAAGGTTAAGTGCATGTGTTACCAGATGCAGGGACTCAGTCAAGCACCTGAATCCACCTTGCAGAGGTTGCTTTTCATAACTGGTGAATCAGTGCCACAGATATCTCTTTGTCCCTCTACCTCTCTCCATTACCTTTCTGTCTCAGTTTTCTCTGTCCTATCAACTAAAATCAAGTAAGAAAGAAAAAAAAATGTGGTTTAGAAAAATGTCTTTTCCTATTAAACTAAAGCAGTAATTCTCCTCAGATTCTTACTATGAACATAAAAGCAGCCTTTATTTTTATATTTTTGCCTGATAGTAATTGATGTAATAACAAAACCTGGCTACACTTAACATAACTTTTTAGCTCCTTTCCTGTGACTTCCTTCCAAACTAGTTTCCACTTTAATTCCAGAAGTGGCTAACACTCCACTGATCATGAAGGCCCCATCATGTTCTCTGCTGTTGGATTTAGTCTTCAAATGATTCAAAATCCAAGATACTTAATACCTAGTTTATCCTTCTAAGCTTTCATATATTCTTTTTTTTTAAAAAATGTATTAGTGATTTGATATTGATTTACAAAATTACATGTCAACAGGTGTCTAATTCCACACCATTCCCACCACCAGAGTTCTGAATCCCAAGTCCCTCCATTGCAAACCACCACAGTTCTCCCAAGGTTGCAGATATGGATTAACTGTTATTTCTGCAACTATCCTGGTGCATTGGTACATATTTGTCCCCTTTTTCTTCCAGGCCCAGTTCTCTCTACACCTCCAAGCCAGACATAACACTATATTACAAATATTTCTCTTTTTTGTCCTCTCTCTTTCTGGGACCTGCAACTATCTCTCTATATTTGTATATAATTGCCCATTATTTTAAAGTCCCATCTTCTCTTCCTTTCCAAATCACACATAAACCTGTTACTACATCTAAATGTCACTCTCTATTTCCTCTTCTCTCTCTTAGTCCTGGTGGAGTTGGAGTTTAGAATCCTTTGGTCATCTTCCCTCTATCACTTCTCAGAACCCCACTGTAAATATTCACCAAAACTATTTTGGGGGTATAGAAGGTGGGAGTTTTAGCTTTGTAGTTGCTTCTCTGCTGCGCATGGGTGCTATCAGGTTCACCCGTACCCCAAGACTGTTTCTATCTTTCCCTAGTGGGAAAAGATGAGCTTGTGTTTATTTATTTATGTGTTTGTTATTTACCAGAGCACTGCTGAGCTCTGACTTTTGGTGGTGTGGGGGATTGAACCTGGGACTTTAGAGCCTCAGGCATGTGAGTCTCTTCACATAATTGTGCTTTCTGTCCACCACACTTAAATCATTTTATTATGAACCACTTCAGATGCTTCTAGAGATGCCATAGACGAGCAACTAATAAGTTTAGAGTACATTATATCTGAGCTACTATGAAAATGTCATTGAGGTAAAACAAAAGATTTAGGGAATGACATCAAAGAATTATTTGTTTTGTGCTTTCCTAAGTGTCTGCATTTCCCTGAAATGTTTACTGACATCGTTGACTTGATAAATATATGTCAATAACTACATAGGATTAGCAGGTACTAAGGAGCTGCAAGTTACGTCAACATTACTTTCTCTCCCCACTGCACTGTTCAGAAATAGCAGGTATTGATCTGCATAGGTCATATTGCAGGACCTTGAATAGATTTAATTGTATCAAGTGGATTCTCAAAGTGGCTTAAAGATTCAAAAACTAACAAAAGATGACTAAAATCTGATATTAGGTAATGTACAACTAATTGGAGTAAATCTTGCTAAAACTCTCCCTTCAAATCTTGAGAAATGTAGAGATCTAGAGAACTATGATACTCTTTGAACCCTCTTCTTGTTAATTTGGAAGCAGTCTCTAAGCTACAATGCTGCCTAACAAACAATGGGTACTGTGATCAGAGCACCACTTTCTTTTGTCTTCCTACAATCTCTCTCTTTATTCTTTTCTTTTCCTACCCAAATCATAGAGGAATGTCCAATTTTAGTCTCAGATTGGACAGTCACTTAAGTGTAGCACTTATTGCCATGTCAACTTTAGCCACAATTCCACAAATATTCACCTTTATATTTTTGAAAACTTCTTTAAAAAAGTTTGATAGTTTTTTTAACCAATGAATTCTTCTTAAATTTAAATGATAATGCTAGTAACAAAACTCTTATGAAATTTGCCCATTTACCATGATCTGAAGGCACAGAATGGAGCTCTTAGAAAGTAGATAAAAAGGTATTTTAAAACCTTTACTATTTCAAAGAACTCTTGACACTGCCCTAGAATAAACATTTAAATTAGTAAGAGGAGGCCCAGTCAAACATGCCCAAAATCTAAAGGAAATTTTGGACTAAGTTAAGTAAATAATAAAGTGTTAATTTGGTTATCTTGGTCTCCCTATGCTTGAATCTCTCTCTTTAGTTTGGGTGGCAGGTTTGTTTATTGGGGGGAAGATTCAGACATAACTTCTTTATGAAGCTAATTACCTCAGTGGCATTCACTCAAGTGTAGCACTTATTGCTGTGTCAGTTTTAGCCACAATTCCATAAATATTCGCCTTTAAATTTTTGAAAACTTCTTTTAAAAAGTCTGATAGTTCTTGTTTTTTTAACCAATGAATTATTATTAAATTTAAATGATAATGTTAGTAACAAAACTCTTATGAAATTTGTCCATTTACCATGCTTTCACTTTTGATAGTTCAAGAAAACATTTTCCTTTAAAAACAAAATAATTCCGAATAATAGGAAGAGAGAGAGAGATTTAGTGTTTATTTTACTTTGATGTTTTTCAAGGCATTTTTATCTTAATAAAGGTGTCTACAAATTTTAGGTAAAATCTGCAATAAGTTGTTTCTAATTAATACGTGGTAAGCTTACCTTCTCATTTTAAATATAAAATTCACTCATGCTGATATTATATGTAATAATGGAACTATAATTCAATACAATGCAATTTCATTGTATTAAACATGACTGAATTTATAGTCTTTCTGATTTTTGGCTCCTAGATTATTTCTAAAATTTATTTACTTATGTATTCATTAATTTATTATTTATTGGATAGAAACAGAATGATATTGAAAGGTAAGGGAAGAGAGAGATACATACACATTCACTTCTTGTAAAGCTTTCCCACTGCAGGTGGGGCATGGAGGCTTGAACCTGGTTCTTTGGGATCTATAATGTTTGTGGTCAACTAGATGCCCCTGCAGTTCAAATATTGAAAGACTATATTACATTTAGGAAAGACAGAATTGCACTGTAACATGTGTGCTCAACTATATTCAACACTGCCCAGTCCCTTAACTGCAATTTTTTATTAACGTCTTTTATTTTCACATATAGAATTTTTTAGCACAGCACTGTTCATCTCTGGCTTATAGTGGTGCAGGGGATTGAGTCTGCAACCTCAGAGAATTAAGTATGAGAATCTGTTTGCTTAACCATTATGCTATCTTCCCAAGCCAGTGATGACAATTTTAAGCCTCAAATACTTCAGAGAACACATAATTATTCCAAAATAAAATGCAAGTTTATTAAAAATTTTATAATTTCTTTTTCTTCATAGTTGTCTACTAAGCAGGTTTTGGCCTTGCATCAAAACTTGATACTTCTATTTTTGGAAGATTTTCTGGACTGAGAAGTTCCTTGAAAGTTTGTCAGATTGTCCATTGTATTCTGTCTACAATTCTGTATGTTCTACAATTACATGAGACGAGTTTAAGTGCTGGCAAGAAAGTCCACAAAGTCTTAGATGTTTTATTAAAATAGTAATTAATGAACTTAAATTACTAATTAATGTACTTCAGTCTACCATTTATCTTTTAAAGGTGGAAATTAAACATAGTAATTTAATTTCACATTCCTTTATCATTTTCTTGTAAAATCTAAAGACAAATAATGCACCAGTTGGTGCACCTTTCTCCATCTGTTCCCTTTCTTTAACTAGTTACAGACAAGTCAGCAATTGTATTCCCATGCATGTCAATAGCAGGTTATCTTGCTTCTGTCTGTAAGCAATGATTTGACCTTCATTATTGTTGTGGTTGTTTTATAATCCACTTTAGACTACTATCCATAGAAACTATTTTCAAGGACCACTCCTGTTATCACCTGATTCAGGTTCACTTCCCTAAAAACAGTGTGATGCTTGCATTCCTGTGAAACTGAATTGATTTTGTGTCATAGTCTCAGAGAAAGGAGTTAAGAAGAGAGGACAGAGAAGTAAATTTAAGCCAATGACAGATCTCAGTTGAGATTATTCAGCATTTTCACATTGATTTTCCATGCAAGACCCTTTCTTAGCTGTGTATTTGGGGTTCAGATATCAAAAATAATAATAATTTTGTGACACAAGCATACCCAAAATAGTGCATAAAACATAGTCATATTACAGATTAATTATATTTGAAAGTCAAATCTTTTTGTCTTTCATTATAATTACTAAATATCGCACCTTTACAGAGATCAAGCAACTTCTACATTGTGAAGGGAAATTTGAGTAGGGAGCAGCTGGAAAGTATTAACTTCTATGAAATTCACAGCAGGTGAAGGACCTTGAACTGGCCACTAAAGAGAATTGAATAGATACAAATGACTTCCAAAAGAATACTACACTGGTTTCCTTAATGAAGATTTTTAAACTAATAAAACATGTCTTTTTTTTCAATTTCAAAATTCCCTGATTATTACTTTTATTCAAGGAGGCTTTTTCTAATAAATCTAATAAATGACACATACAAAAATTCCAAATGGTACAAAAATAACAGAAAAGATAAAATAAACAAAATGACCCATGGAATTGTGGCCCTTACCATAAATAAGATCAGATTTCACATTGGTCTCTCAGTAATAGTAAGAGAAGTTTGAGATGGTACTGAAACTTCACAATAGGGCTTTGTGATTTCTTATCATGTATGTATGAAACTGGTTTTTTGAAAGAATGGGTAATAAGGGATATTGAATTTTTCTACTATAAAAACATGACAAATATACCGTTTTGGATGAAAACACATTATGTTATCTGGCTATCTAATGCACAAATTAAAATAGTTGTGAATATATGTTAATATGACCAAGCACTCACATAATGTTGGGGTGAAATGGTACATAAAATTTCACATTGTTATGTGAATTTTGTTGCATTGTTCATCCAATTCCCAGGGAAAGAAAATGATCTATGATGGAAGTCGGGCGGTAGCACGGGGCTAAGCGCACATGGTGCAAAGCGCCAAGGACAGACATAAGGATCCTGGTTTGAGCTGGTGAAGCAGGTCTGCAGGTGTCTCTCTTTCTCTCCCCCTCTCTGTCTTCCCCTCCTTTCTCCATTTCTCTCTGTCCTATCCAACAACGACGGCATCAATAATTACAACAATAAAACAACAAGGACAACAAAAGGGAATAAATAAGTATATATTAAAAAAGATTAAAAAATTTTAAAAATGATCTATAATATTAAGTTAGACTAAAACATTATGGCAGGGGTTCATGCCTTATTACCATGCACAAGGAACTAGATTAAATCTCTCACTCCCAACAACTTGGGAGAAGCTTCATGAGCAGTGTAACTGTACTACAGGTCTCTCTTTATCTCTCCCTCTCTATATCTGCCCTCCTTATAGAATTATCTCTGTCTCTATCTAATCAATCAATTAAACATATATACATATACCTATACATATATATGTATATATATTTAGGATAAACACTATAGGTGAGTGAATAAAGAAGTTTTATGAGAGAAATTTAAAGAGGAGTGGCTATGCAGTAACAATAGAATCACTTCCCTCTCCTTGGTCAAGTAGAAAAAGCAGTGAGAATTACTTGAAAACTCAATAAAAAATTATCAGGATTCCTTTGGAAATTCCTGGCACTAAAAGACTATACTCAGTGACTGCTGATACTAGAGCTGGAACTTGGCAGCTGAGGGGCACCACTTCCAGGTCCAAGTTAAAGAAACAACTGTAAGAAGACAGAAAGGAAGGAAGGAAAGAAGGAAGAAAAAAAAAGAAAGAAAGGAAGGAAGGAAGAAAGAAAGAAAGAGAAAGATGGTCACCTGATTCATAGGTGACTACAGAAACCCACAACTTGAGTACAGAAAGGGGGTGAGACAATGTTTCAGTGATTTAAAGACTAAATACCAGTGTTCTGAGAGAGATGGCACCAAACTGGGATATTGGCCTGAGTTACAGCACTTCTGAGTCCAAAATCAAGAAATACCTTAGCCACAGTACCTCATGCTGGCAAAACAACAAAACCACACTAAATGAAGAAGCTGAGAAATATTTAAACAGCAATGACAGAAACCCCAAATGACCAGGCAGGCACAGATGTATACAAAATGACAGAAAACTCATGAAATCAATTAAAAAAAAATACACTAAAGTTGTGATTAAGGAACTCAGTAATAATTTTACCAGAGAATTACAAAGTACTGAAAAAAAAAAAAAGTTCAAACAGAACTGCCCATCCTAAAGGAAAGTTTGAATACAGTTCAGGCTGAGGGAACAGGCCTCAGAAGTAGACTTAATAAGTTGAAGAGAGAATATGAATGTTAGGAGATACACCATATTCTGTGATTTAAAACTTTCAGATAGGAACAATTTAAAAAAAATGAAGCACTTCATGAAATAGCAGACTCTATCAGAAAGGTGAGTACCTGAGTTATTAGAATCCCTGAGGAAAAAGAGAGAGAGAAGTAGATATCATATTAAAAGAAATATTAGCAGAAACATTTCCTTACTTGACCAATGTTTAAAATATAGAAATCCAAGAAGATGAATGCACACCAACATTCTTGAATCCAAAATGACCCACACTGAGACACATCATTGTAAAACTATACAAATTAAGGACAAAAGGAAAAAAAAATTCAGGCTTCTAGGGAAAAGAAGAAAGCCACATACAAATACAGAACCATCAGGGTTTCATCACATTTATCATTAAAAACCCTAGAAGAAAGGTAAGAGTGGAATGACATATTCAAAGTATGAAAGGACAAGATTTTTTCAGCCATGAATTCTGTATCGTGTTTAATTATCCTTCAAGGCCAAGATGGTGGCTTGGAGACAACACCTGGAGTGAACTCTGCAAGGAAGCTGCTTTCAACCTGGGAATCTCAGGAAAGGACACCAGGTTCCAGATGCTACCATGATGCCAACTTGACAATCCTGGGAAGGTGACCCCACCAATGTGTCCTGCAGCTCCAATTCCCAGAGCTCTGCCCCACTAGGGAAAGAGAGAGACAGGCTGGGAGTTTGGATCTACCTTCCAATGCCCATGTTCAGCAGGAAGCAATTACAGAAGCCAGACCTTCAACCGTCTGCACCCCATAATAATCCTGGGTCCATACTCCCAAAGGGGTAAAAAATAGAAAAGCTAACAGTGTTGGAGATTCAATATAGAGTTCTGGTGGTGGAATTGTATGGAATTGCACCCCCCAATCTTATGAACTTGTCAGACTTTCCATTTTATAAATAAAAATTTAAAAAACAATTATCATTCAAATATGATGGAGAAATAAAGATCTTTGCAAACATTCAGTAACTGAAGGAATTAGCCACTACCAATTCTGCCTTGCAACAATTACTGAGAAGAATCCCATATGAAAATAAGAAGCAAAGAAACTTTTAATGAGATGATCAGTATTGTAATAAAAGCAGGAATACAACAACATCAGGGAAATACAGACACAGGAAAGGTAAGAGCAAATCAGTCAAAGTGATAGAGTTCAATGTTGGTGAACCAAGGCCAACTTAAAGAAGACTATTGAGGGGTGGGGCAGTAGCACAGTGGGTTAAATGCACATGCTGCAAAGTACAGTGACCATTGTAAGAAATCTGGTTGAGCCCCAGGCTCCTACCTGCAAGGGGGTCACTTCACAATTCTTGAGGCAGGTCTGTAGGTGTCTTTCTGTCCTCTTCTATATCTTCCCCTCCTCTCTCGATTTCACTCTGTCTTATAAAACAACAACAGCAATAATGATAACAACAACAACAATAATAACAAGAATAACAGCAAGGGTAACAAAATGGAAAAAAATGTTCCCCAGGAGCTGTGGATTCCTAATACAGGCATCAAGCCCCAATGATAACTATGGAGGCAAAAAACAAAACAAAACAAAACAAAAAACCTTTGTAGATATTGGTAGTTAGACACAATATTCATGATAACCACAAAACAAAATACAGCAGGAAGAAAAATAGAAAACCGGGGTCAGGTGGTGGTACACCTGCTTGAGTGTACATGTTATAGTACTCAAGGAAAGTCTGAACTTCACCCACTCGAGTAGGAAGGCCTGGAAGCTTCTTCATAGTCTGGGTGCCAGTAGCCAACCCTCTCCCATCTCCCATTCTCCCGTATCTCCAAACTCAGTGGCCAGTCACCTAACTCAAGTTGGACGTGCTAAGATCGACCCAGTCAGGAAAAGAGAAATTTCCCATGAGTGGTCATCCCACTTCTGTTTATCTTGTCCATCTCCAAAACTCTCTCCCTTTATACTGTCTGAACTGGAAGATGCTTTGAAGAGGGTCAAACTGGGAGCGGCTACTGGCTATGATAACATCACCCCAGAACTCATTCTTCACTTGGGCCCCGCGGCAAAGAAGTGGCTCTCTACATTCCTGTCCCACATCTTGGAATCTGAATCTATGCCCAAAATTTGGCATCGTGGGAAGATAATAGCAGTTTTGAAACCAAAGAAAGACCTAACACTGGCCGCCAGCTATAGACCAATTTCTCTCCTCTTCGTGTATTACAAACTCCTTGAGAGGCTGCTTCTGTCACATATTTCTCCTCTTACAGAGAAATTCCTATCACCCTCCCAAGCTGGTTTCCGCCCAGGAAGATCTACCTGCGAACAAGCCCTGGCCCTCTCAACTTACATTGAGAATGGATTCCAGAAGAATTTAAAGACGGGTGCTGTTTTTGTTGATCTCACAGCAGCCAATGACACGGTCTGGCACCGTGGTCTCCTAGTCAAGATCTCAAGATGCCTGCCTCCATGGGTGGCCAACACTATATCGTTTCTTCTCCAAAACAGAAGATTCCGGGTGCATCTGGGTGACAAGTCTAGCAGATAGAGACTTGTCTCAAGTGGCCTCCCCCAGGGCTCTGTTCTGGCTCCTACGCTATTTAATATTTACATCAATGACCTTCCAGAAACTTCTTCAAGGAAGTTCATCTACGCCGATGACATCTGCTGTGCAACTCAGGCATCCAAGTTTGACATCCTCGAGGAAACACTCATGAAAGACATGTCTCTGATATCTGATTACTGTAAAAAATGGCGACTAATTCCTAGCACTGCAAAAACGGTATCATCTGTTTTCCATCTACACCATGCCTTGGCCTTGTGTGAGCTTAATGTGCAGCTTGATGATACGAGAATCCGGCATGAAGCCCAGCCAGTCTATCTTGGCGTTACTCTCGATCTCACCCTGTCATTTCACGAACATCTCATAAAAACTGCAGCAAAGGTGGGCGCGAGGAATAACATCATTGCAAGACTGGCCAGCTCCTCATGGGGTGCGAGCGCTTCCACACTACGATCATCATCTCTGGCATTATGCTATTCCACTGCAGAATACTGTGCCCCATTATGGTTCCGTAGCCCCCATGTCCACTTGTTCAATTCCAAATTATATTCCTCCATGAGGATAATTTCTGGAACCATCCGTTCCACCCCGGTTCCATGGCTGCCAGTTCTCAGCAACATCGCCCCGCCAGATATTCGTCGGGATGCGGCATCATCTAAGTTCATTTCCCACGTCTACGCTCTACCAAACCTGCCAATATACGCGGATATCTTCGCCCACCCTGTCCAACGCTTGACATCTCGTCATCCAATCTGGTCTCCTACGCCTACACTGAACTTCTCTGTTCCAGACTCTTGGAAACAGAATTGGCAGTCAGCTGAGGTAAAGAACAAACACCTTATCACAGACCCCTGCAAGCGTTAACCCGGCTTTAACCTAGCACTTTATGATTGGGCCCTCCTCAATCGCTATCGAACAGGCCATCGCTGGGGAGCCAGAGACGTCCTGAACTGCCCCTGTGGCTACAGACAGACTATGACCCACATAGTCAACGACTGCCACCTCTCCAGATTCAAAGGATGTCTCGAAACTTTACATCAGGCTCAACCTGACGCTGTTGACTGGCTACGGAAGAAGGGCAAACACTAGAAGAAGAAGTACTCAAGGATCTAGGTTTGAGCCCCCAGTCCCCACCTGCAAGGGGAAAGCTGTGCAAGTGGTAAAGAAGGCTGTGGGTATTTCTCTGTGTCTCTCCCTTTCTATCTCTTGCATCTCCATTTCTAGCTGTCTCTATCTAATAAACAAAGATAATAAAAATTAAAAAAAGAAAATTAGAAAACCTATATAAATAGGCAAGACCATTATATAAAAAACACCCACCCCTTTGGGGGTCCCCATAGGACCTTGCCCTCAATGTGGATCAACAACGGTAGAGAACATTTCATCCTCCAAAGGGGGGTTGGATAACATACTCTGTCTACTATCTGAAGAAGATGGGTCCTGAAATTGGTACAACTCAGAATGTTTCTACTGATGACCACAGAATGCAAGTTTGGATCTATAGGGATGCAGAGGTTACATAGGCTCCTGTGCTGAATATGGGCCACAAATTAAATCTATGGAGTTTACAGTTAACAATATTTATATACTTTTCCCATATTTGGGAGCTACTCTCTTCCCTGATCCAGCTTTCTAGTCATTTTTCCAGCCATGACATCATCTCCCCAGACAATAGCCTGGGTCCACCTGCATATCAGATGTCAGGCAAAAACTAATAAAGTCATGTACCCTTCTGTACCTCATAATGACCCTGGGCACACACTCCCAGAGGATTAAAGAATAGGAAATTTAATAGGGGAGGGGATAGGATATGGAGGTCTGGTGGTGGAAATTGTGCCCCTCTTATTCTATGGTCTTGTCAGTATTTCCATTTTATAAATAAATAAATTTAAAAAAGAAGAAAAAACACCCACATAAAGTAACAGACAGGTAATGAGTCAACAAGAACATAAAGCAACCTCAAAACAAAAAACAGAGTGTCTATAAACAAACTACATCTATCAGTGATCACCCTAAATATGGATGGTCTAAATTTACCAGTCAAAATATTCAGATCACATCAAATCAGGGTTTACAGTCAACAATATTTATATACCTTTCCCATATTAGGGAGCTGCTCTCTTCCCTGATCCAGCTTTCTGATCCTTTTCCCAGCCATGATATCATCTCCCCAAACAATAACTCCATAAGATAAATATCCACAATAGTACAGTATTAGTTGGAGACCTCAAGAAACATCTCACAGCAGGTGACATCATCAGAACAAAAGATCAAGAACAAAATAGAGAACTTAAGTGATGTCATTGATAATATATATTCAAAACCTTTAATCCCCTCATAAAAGAATATACACGCTTTCCAAATGCACATGGTACATTCTCGTGGATCAACCTTGTTTTGTGACACAAAGACAGTCTTAATAAATACCTGAATATTGAAAGCATAAAAAGTATATTTTCTGACTGTGAGGCAGTGAGGTTAGATTTCAGCCACAACGGAGTTGGGCGGTGGCTCAGCGGGTTAAGCACACATGGTGCAAAGTGCGAGGGCTGGCGAAGGATCCCAGTTTGAGCCCCTGTCTCCCCACCTGCAGGGGAGTCACTTCACAAGCGGTGAAGTAGGTCTGCAGGTGTCTTTCTCTCCCCCTCTCTGTCTTTGCCTGCTCTCTCCATTTCTCTCTGTCCTGTCCAACAACAATGGCATCAATAACCACAACAATGTTAAACAAGGGCAACAACACAGAAATATATATATATATATATATATATATATATATATATATATATATATATATATATATATATATCAACCACAAAAATGGAATAAAAAAAGACAACCAAATTATAGAGAATAAATAATACACTCCTGAATAACACTTGGGGTCACTGAAGAACTCAAAAGAGAAATTACAAATTACTTGGAGAACAATGAAAGTGAAGAGAACAACTACAAGACATTGTGGGATGCAGCTAAAGCTAAAGTTTATAGCAATATAAACCCATATTTAAAAAAATATATAAAATATAAATAAAAAGAATGAAGAAAAGTAAGCTACATAACATCATAATTGAGTCAATTCAAAAAGAAAAGGAACAATAAAAAGACCCAAAGCCAACAAGAGGAAATAAATACTACAAAACAGAGCCTCAATTAATGAAATAGAAGAATGAAACCAAGAGCTGATTCTTCAAAAGGATAAATAAAATAAACCACTGGATAGACTAAAAAAATAAAATAAAAGAGAGAAAATTATGATAAAACCAATCAGCAATGAGAGAGATAATGGGAGATGTGGAGATAAGAAGAATAATAAGTAAATATTATGAACATCTCCATGGAAATAAATTGCACACACCCTAGATGAAATTTATGCATTTCTAAAATCATACCACCTGCCAATCTTAACCCAAGAGGAAGAAGATAATTTAAATAAGCCCATCACTAGTTTAGAAATTGAATCAGTTACCCAAAATCTCCCCAAGAATAAAAAACCAGGCCCATATGGCTTTACTAATGAATTCTATAAGATTTTCAAAGAAGAACTAACACCTATTCTCAAACTATTCTAGAAAATTGATGAGAGGAAAACACTACCAAGTATATTTTATGAGGTGAACATCAATCTTATCCCCAAAGCAAGAAAAGACTCTAAAAGAAAACTGTAGACCTATATCCCTGAAGAACAATGACGGTATATTCCTGAACAAGATCGTGGCAAATCTAATCCAACAGCATGCCATGAGAATAATTCAAGACCAAGTGGGATTCATCCTTCAGAAACAGGAATGGTTCAGCAGCCACAAATCAATCAATGTAATTCATAATATCAACAAAAAGAAAGATACAATTCACATGGTCATATCAAGTGCTGGTGAAAAGCATTTGACAAAATCCCACACCCATTTTTAACTAAGACCCTCCAGAAACATAATACAGAACTACTACAACAAACCAACAGCTATGATCATTTTCAATAGGGAATTGAGAACTAGACAAGGATGCCCTCTGTTTTCACTGTTGCTGAGCATAATTCTCTAAGTCTTAGCAACTGCAATCAGACAAAAAAGAGATATCAAGAAATAAATGTTAGAATAAAAGAAATAAAATTATCACTATTTGAAAATGACATAATATTATACCTAGAGAATGATGAAGATTCCACCAAAAAATTACTAACACCATATATCAAAGTCAAATTAAAATATAATAATGACTAGATATTAGACCTGAAACTAAAATTTATAGAAGAAAATATCAATGAATCTTTGCAGGGCCTTTATATCAAAAATATATTTGGAGACTCAGCCCCTTGGCCATGGGAAATGAAAGCAAGTGTAAATGAATTGTAGTACATATAACTTAAAAGTGTCTATACATCAAAAGCGAACTGCACAAAGATAACCAGGGAACCCAGTAAGTGGTAGAAGATATTTGCACTCCACACGCCAGACAAGTGACTACTATAAAATATCTATAAATAATTGGTACAGATTTACTAAAGAACCAAAAATAAGCTCAAGGACCAGCAGAAGGATCCTAGTTAGAGCCCCCGGCTCCCCACCTGCAGGGGAGTCGCTTCACAGGCGGTGAAGCAGGTCTACAGGTGTCTTTCTCTCTTCCCTCTCTGTCTTCCCCTCCTCTCTTCATTTCTCTGTCCTATCCAACAACGACCACATCATCAACAACTATAATAACTATGACAACAATAAAAACAAGGACAACAAAAAGGAAATAAATGAATATTAAAAAAGAAACCAAAAATAACCCAATAAAAAATGGACCAAAGAACTAAACAGTTTATAAACAAGATATACGCATGGCCCCACAGAAACATGAAGAAATGCTCCACTTCATTTATCACTGGAGAAATGCAAATTAAAACTGAGATACCACTTAACACCTTGAGAGAATGGCTTGCATCAACAAACCAGAATATGGATGGTGTTGGGGACACTATGGAGTAAAGGCAACTCTTGCTTCACTGCTGGTGAGAATGCCAACTGATACAGACCCTTTGGAAAACTGTGTGAGATACGATTAAATAAAAATGGAATTATGCAGAAGGCTAAAGGTACTGTCCAAGGAGATGTTGTCAGAGTTGAAAATAGAACTAGAAAGCTGGATCAGGGAAGAGAGTAGCTCATGAATATGGGAAAATATATAAGCACCATTAACTGTAACCCCTATCGATCTGATCTGGGGCCCTGTCAATTCATATTCAGCACAGGAGCCTGGGTAACCTCTGCATCCCCCCTGTAGGTTTGAACTCATACTCCATGGTCACGGCTAGGAACACTCTAGGCTGCAGTCATTTTAGGACCCATCTTTCTTGAGTGACAGAGTGTATTGACCCAGCCTCCCTGATAGGAGAGTGGGAAAACTATCATTGTTCCATGTTTAGGGCCAGGTGGTCCTGTAGAGGCCCACAAGAGGGTTCACAATTCTGTTCCTAAAGGAGATGACCAGTTACAGTGGAGAGTGGGATCTATCAGAGGTCTGGACCCATAATAGTTGTATGGGAAACCCAGGGTTCCCTAACTATGGCCCCAAATGATGGGCTGGTCTGGTAGTGACCAAAAATTGTTCGGCTTTATATCTTAATGCTTTTCAGATACCAAGTTGCAGATGCTACCATGATGCCAACTTGACTTCCTTGGGCAGATGGCCTCATCAATGTGTCCTGGAACCCCACTTCTCCAGAGCCCTACCCCACTAGGGAAAAACAGCATTTTTCACAATAGCCAAAGATTGGAAGCAGCCTAAATACCCATTAGTAAATGACCAAAGTTATAGGATATTTATTCCATGGAATACTCTATGCAATCAGAAAAAATGATACTGTGTCCTTTAGAACAAAATGGATGAAACTGGAGGTGATTATGCTTAGTGAAATAAGTAAAGAGATGACAGATAACAACAAGATGCTTTCACTCATATGTGGAATCTAGAAATCTAATTTACATGAACTTGCCAAAAAAAATGCAAACAAAACAGAAGCAAGAAAGTAAACTATAAAACTAGTGAGTACTATGGTGGTATCTTTGAAAGGTGGGATGTTGGGGATGCAGAACTATGATGCTGGGTGTGATGTGAAACTATACATTATAATCTTACAATCTTGTAAGCTAGTATTAATCACAAAAATAGTAATAAACAAAAATAAGGGATAATGTGAGACAAGATTCTGTTTAAAAACAAAAGAGTGAAAGAAAACTCCTTAAACTTGCAACAAATAGTTTCATAGAATAATGCATAAAAAAGCAAAGAACTACTGAAACTATCAATGAGTATTCTGAATAGTCCCATAATATGTACAGAAGTTGAATTACGAATTAATAAAACTAGCTATAAAAAACTTTAATGACTTTGCATAAAGCTTCTTTCTACATAGACAGATAATCTGGTTTTGTAACATCATTTTCCAAGTCATTTTAACATTAATTTAGGAACTCAGACTTATTCTTTAAATTTGTTATTTATTAGTATGTGATTGCTTGAAAACCCAGCAGGGGATATAGAACATAGAAGAAACACTGCAACAGTTCAATATAAAGCCAAGTATCAAGAATAAAATTGGATGAAACCTTCAGAGGAGCATTAAGGAAGATGGAGGATGTGCCTCATTTTCTTGTGTGTGTGGGTGTGTGTGGGGGAGGGTTAATAATTTCCCCTAAAATGCAGTTGTTTGTATGTCTACTTCATCTTCAGAATTACATAAGCAGAATACTATACCATTCTGGTATTCATAAATTTTGTGACAGAATCAGGCCTTTTCTTATATTAAAATACCAAGAGTTAAGTGGAAACCCTGTTGATCTCAGTTAGTTCCTAATTTCCCCCATTCTAATTTGTCAAAATAATCCAGAAAAATAGGACCAGTTAAAGTTACTGAAAGAGACAGTGAGACTCAGATGTAGTTCTGGGTTATTCTGAACATGTCTATTATTGTTAAATCTCTCCTGCTAGAAAGTGGGGATATTGAATTTTGGCTCAAAAAGATTGTCTCAAAATAAAATAGAAATAAAATAGGAATGAGTTTTGTGAAATATAAATTCAAGATCAATTAGAACTTGAAGCAATAGCAAAATATTTCATACTATTCATTAATTTGAGGTTATTTAGTAATCAGAGATATTAGTCACACTTATCTTGATAAAAAAAAGTAATACATTGCTATTGAATTTAGGATTCTGTGTAGAATTAATGCTTTTCAAATTCAAAAATGACTGGGAATAAGATGGAGAACCCCACCCCCACTCCTACATCTAGGACACTTGCCTCTTCCACCTCCTCCTTCTGTACTTTCATTACAGAATTTTAAGAAAGAGTAGATTAATCTTCAGTCAGTTATCCCTGAAATCTTACATTCTCCTTGCCTCACTTACTTCCTACAGATTGGTGGATGTTTGGTGTCATAGTGGATGTAAACAGATCCTGTGAAGAGAAAGGAAGGGCACTAGAATTAGAAGACAAAAGGTATCTTCTACAATAGTCACTGAGAGCATCTGACCAAGGAACAAAACAAAAACACCATTATAAAACATTTAGCAGTAAATTAGAAGAGTCAAGTAAAAAGTTTAAGCAAATAGATGGAACAAATATCATGGGGAAGGCAGCTAGCTCAGTTCTATAGTTCTCTGCTTTGCAATGTGCATGACCCAAGGTTGAGCCTGGCTGACACCACATTGAAGGAAAGCTATGGTTTATTTACTGCTCTTTCTTCCTCTGTATCTCACTCTTTCTGACTGAAGTAGTGAACCCAGAGGAGTAAATCACACACACACACACACACACACACACACACACACACACACACACACACACACACACACACCAATCATTGGGATTGGAAGGGTTTTATACTTTTCCTTATTGTAGTTCTTCCTTAATTATTTTGTAAATCTTTGAAGTAATAGTGTTAACCTTTAAAGAGAAAGACAGAGATCATTCTAATTAGTATATAAATGATATCAAAACTTAAAAACACAAAGCAAGGTCATGAACACTCTTATGTTGATAAAAAAAAAAGTGAAAAAGGAATGTCATTTCTTTTCTACATAAAAGTAACTGTAAAGTAAAATGGTGTCACCATTAAACTGGGATTTATATGATTGTATTTTGATGAAAGTTTATATAATACAATGAGAAAATTTACTGTATAAAATGACAAATGGGAAATACAAATTATAGGAAGGAGAACACAACGTTCTATTAATTTAAAAATATTGGCATTGTTGTTATGAAACAATGTTATGGCACTGTAGTAGATGAAAAAAGACAATGTGCTTAAGCACCTTCTAAGGAAGTTGTGAACTCTTCTCATAATCCTGCCAAAGAAAGATAAACACTGAGAGTTTGGCATTTCAGCTATTTGCTACAGATAAGAGAACAGAAAATTCTATCATAATTATAGTGAGCACTCTAATCTACTGACTGTACCATTAGGTGGGAATGGCCTAGAAATTATTTTTCTTCATTTAATCATATCAGTACATTCATAAATAATTCAACCAATGCTTTTCAGTATGATATAATGCTATCATAAATATATGGAAGTTGAAAGTTTTTAAAAATATTAAATGTGCAAACTTTTCTCCTAGGGATTTATATTCTTGGAAGATGAACATGCCTAACATATGGCAGACCATACTTCTGAAACAAAATATTATGCTATTATATATTTCTAATCTCTGAAATTTCTTTTCTAGTAAGGAGGGCAAAATTGCCTTCTCAGAAACTTTAACTTGTTGGTTTGATCTTATTTATGCCTTCTGAAGATAAACAAAAGCTGCCTACTCTTCTATATATTTTAGTATTTCAAATATTTGCAAACAGTTATTACAGCTTGGCAAGTTTTCTCTTCTCTGTGCTGAACAATCTCAATTCCCTGAGCAAATGCTAAACTGGTTTAAAAATATCTACTAAAATCTCAGAGGCACTCTTCTTCTAAATCATTAAACCCCTAGGCTAAACAATAAAGCAGCCATGTGCACTCAGTGAAAAATAGAGGATTTCTACTTCCTGACTAAACAACTTAATATTTCTGTAAATGATAAATAAAATTGTCCTGTTTTGTTTGTTTCAAATGTTCCAAAATTGTTTCCTTTTAGAAGTTACTATTTATTTATTTATTCCACCAGGATTGTTACTGAGGCTCAGGGCACTGGCAGTACAACCCTATCTCTCCTGATGGCCATTTTTCTCCTCTCCCCACCCCACCTTCCTATTATAGTAGAAAAGACAGAGAAATTGAGAAAGGAGGAGAGATAGAAAGGAAGAGAGATAGAAAGGAAGAGAGAAACAGACATTTGTAAACCTACTTCACCACTCACAAAGCACATCCCTGAAGGCTCAGATGCAAATCCTGTGCACGGTAACTTGTACACTTAACCAAGTGTAGCACCACCTGATTTTCTAGCAATTAATATTTATTAAAAGTCTGACACTATCAATATTTTCATATATATAATATTCTATCATATATCTGTACAATGATTTTTGAAAAACAAGCCAAATTTTCTATGATAAAAGAATTTCAAATGTATCAGTTATTTTGATGCTTGTGTTTTCTAAATGTTTTTGCTTAGAAATGTTGTTTAATACTGTGTCTATGCTACATAGGCAACTTTCTAACTGATGAGAAGTGACATCCTGATAGTATACATGACTTAGAAAAGTGATTTGTTATACACACAGATTTTTCTTTTCCTTCCACTATCACAAAGGTTTGCATATATCAATGACTAGATAAACTAGATTAAACAGAATTTCTCCAGATACATGGAATCTCCCCAGCTTGTACTTGAAGTTATTTATAATTTCTTTTTTGTTATTCTAGAGTATCATATTAAAACTAAATTATTTAGAAAAACATGTCCAACAAGAGATGAGTAGCTGAACAAGTTGTGGTATATATACACAATGGAATACTACTCAGCTATAAAACTGGTGGTTTCACTGTTTTCAGCTGATCTTGGACAGACCTTGAAAAATTCATGTTAAGTGAAGTAAGTCAGAAACAGAAGGAGGAATATGGGATGATCTCACTCTCAGGCAGAAGTTGAAAAACACAAGTAGAACCTGAACTGGAATTGGCATGTTGCACCAAAGTAAAAGACTCGGGTGGGTGGTTGAGGGGAGAATACAGGTCCAAAAAGATTGACAGAGGACCTAGTGGGAGTTGTATTATTATAAGGAAAACTGGGAAATGTTGTGCATGTATAAACTATTGTATTTACTGTTGAATGTAAAACATTCATTGCCCAATAAAGAAATGAAAAAAAAAAGAAAGAAAAATACAGGTCTATTACTAGCTGCTTATTACTTTGGTTTTGAATTATTGTTTGTGTCTAGTAAATTAAGACTATTTTCTCATTTTTCATCTGTACATTTTTAGCAACTTTTCACTTTATATTATAATTCACTAAAAATCTCTGAAGATTATTTTAGTATGACAGGTGTCATCTAAGACAAATCACCCCTTAACTCTTTCAAATTTCAACCCATATTTGACCTAGTTCATATTTGAAATATTTTGCCACATAAAATAGATTGGAATTATTTTTGTGTGTCTCATACATGCTATTATTTTTTTGACTATTGTAATAATAAAAGAAATCTAATGTAGCTTGGCTACTTTAATATTATTACTAATATATATTTATAACATGTATTGGATAAGAAACCAAGTTTACATATACTAGCACTAATTTTTCTCCATATCTCTATACTCTAGTAATATAATTTGCTGTATGCAATTAAGAAAAATAATAAACCTTTAATTTTTTTACCAATAAAAAAATACTCAGAAGCATTTAAAATAATTTACAATTCCCCTTATCTTCAAATATTAGCTGTATTTGATTTTGATGGCTTAGTATTCCTTTTGGAGACCTTTTTAAAAATTTTGAAAAAAGGCATTAGTGAATTAATATTGATTTATAAAATTATAAGATAACAGGAGTGTAATACAACACTGTTCTCACCACCAGAGTTCTGTATTCCCATTCCCTCCATTGGAAGCTACAATAGTTCTCCCAAGGTTGCAGATATGGGTTACCTATTATTTCTACAACTATAAATAGAAATATAAATAATAAATATAAATCCTTTTTTTTTGCCTTCTATTCCTTTGTAAGTCACACTTAGAACTATCACTTTTTTCCTTTTGTCCTCTTCTTTCTCTGAGTCCTGATGGAATTGAAGTTCAGAGTCCTATGGTCATCTTTCCACTATCATTTCTCTCCCACTTGATCTTGGTAGATTATTCTCTTAATATGTGGTTGGATTCAATTAGACAATATTTTTCTGAGGATCCTTTGCATCAATGTTCATAAAGGATATAGGTCTATAGATTTATTTGGTGATACAGTCCTTTCCTGCTTTAGGGATCAGAGTGATATTAGCCTCATAAATATGTTTAGGAGTTACCTTTTCTATTTTCCTGAAGAGTTTGAGGAGGATGGATGATAGATTAAAAGTTCTTAAGTCATGGATTAGAAGGATTTAAGTTCCCTGCTCTCACAGCCAGCACCGTGTGTTTCCTTGACTACTGCTGCAAGCAGAGGGAAAATGGTGTCATGCTCTGCTGGAGCTCTAAATGCACTGTGTTTGGTTTTAGTCCCATACCCCTTCTCACCCCAACCACAATTGCTAGGACCCACACAAAGCTATGTTGCTTCTGTGGATCTTTCAGCTATAGTTGGTGAGTTTTGCTAAACATGATGATAGTAGATATATGTTGTTTTGAGGGAGAGTCTGATCTGGTCTTTCTTACTCTTTGGTCATCCATTTTGAAAGTCTGAGTCCCCCCCCCTTTAAAAATATTTATTTATTTTTTTATTTTCCCTTTTTTGTTGCCCTTGTTGTTTTATTGTTGTAGTTATTATTGTTGTTTTTATTGATATCATCATTGTTGGATAGGACAGAGAGAAATGGAGAGAGGAGGGGAAGACAGAGGGGGGACAGAAAGACACCTGCAGACCTGCTTCACCTTTTGTGAAGTGACTCCCCTGCAGGTGGGGAGACCAGGGCTAGAATCGGGATCCTTACGCAGCTACTGCCTGACGCAGCCCCCCTTTGTGAATACTATCTTTTTTCCTGAATTTGTTTCACTATTTAATCTTTATCTGGACTATTTATAAAGTATCTTAATTGTCATTAGTTCAAAATTTAACTAAAAGTGTTTCTTATAAATTTATTCTCTTGTGATATTCCTTTTATTGGTGATGTAAAAAGCTTCATCCTTGATGTTAAAGTCCAAAACTTAGATTTCACCACTGATTGTTCCCTTTTTAGTAGCACTTTCACTTATTATTAAACCCTCTATCAGGTATAATAATAATAATAATAATAATAGTAATATTAGAAGAGAGTAGGTTGTCAGGTAGGGTTACAGAATATCTTTGGGAGCCCATCAATGCATGTAGCTCATGAACAGGAAGGGGCCTAAGGAGAGATTCCTGGGGCTGAAAGCCTGCATCAACTTGGGAGCAACTGGTAACAGTCTGGCATTTTGCCAGTCAAGGCATTACACCTGGTCTGAGTTTTATCAACAAATAAACTGCTAAGAGGAGGAGAGGATCCCCTATAACTCACCAAATGCAACTGTGAGTCACCACTGCTACTGTCTCTTGGAGACTGGAGCAGCAACAGGAAAGCTCTGTGCTGGCATCAAGGGCAAAGACCTGATCAGGCAACTCAGGAGAAGACATACACTCTCTGTAGTCTGGAAGTGGGGATGTATAGTTGCAACCTTTCCACATTATTCTCCTAGTGAATTGAAAGACATGTTCAATAATTGCCTCAGGATTCAGAGTACAAAGACGATTTGTAAAGAAACTCACAGAGCCAAGGACTGCTGCCCAGATTTGTTCTGACTACTGTCAGAAAAGTCAAATTGGGCTAGGGGCTTTGGACCCATGGGGCATGGGAGTCTCTTTGGATAACCATTGTCCTATCTCATTTCCACCCTGTTCTATTTCTAGGTGAGAATAGAATAAATGAGGCTGAAGACAGAATTAGCAAGATCGAAGATAACTAAATTAAAGATAACTAAAAAAGAAGAGATCTCAAAAAAGAGATTAAGAGATACTGAAAACAACAATAGAGACATGTGGGATGACTTCAGAAGTAATATATGCATTATTGGCTTTCCAGAGGAAGAAAGAGAAGTAGGGGAAGAAAGCATTCTACAGGGCATAATAGCTGAGAACTTCTCTATTCTAGACAACATAAAAGACATAAAGTGCCAGGGCCCAGCCTCAGCAGGTTCAGAGTCCTTCCAAGAAAAGATGGCTTCAGTGAGTGTGAGAAACCAAGGACTTGTGCATGCAAGTGCAAGGCAGAATTTTCTCTGCCTGAAAATTTATTGCAGGGTATTTATATATATTTTTGTACAACACTGGCCTACATCATGAAGTTGTGCATAATACAATCCAATTAATTGACATTTTACCAAGGTTTGGTACATTTAATGATACATTTCAAGGCCATTGTTTCAGTTTCAGTAATTGCTGTACTTTTTCATTTTACAACAGAATGTTTATTTCAATTCTAATAAAATATTCCATTAATAAAATGTCATGTTTAAATAATATTTATTTATGATAAAAAATGGGAAACATTCCTATCCAGATTAAAAGGTAACAATATGTTCTATCCTCTAAAGGAAGGCTGGACAGCATACTCTATGCTACACCTGAAGAAGATGGTTCCTGATATTAGGGAAGCATGGAATGTTCCTACTCATGACCACAGAATGTGAGCTCAGATCTAGAGGGATGTAGAGGTCACACAGGCTCCTAAGCTGATTATGGGCCCTAGATCACATCAAATTGATGGGGTTTACAGTCAACAATATTTATACACCTTTCCCATATTTGGGAGCTACTCTCTTCCCAGATCCAGGTTTCTGGTCCTTTGTCCAGCCATGTTATCATCTCCCCAGACAATAACTTGGATACTCCTGCATATCAGATTTCAGACTCAAGGGAAAAAAAAAAAAAAACTAGTATAGCCACAGGCCCTTTGGAATATAATTAAAATATGCCTACTAGCTACCTACAGAAAAGAGACCATCTGCACTACTCTAGCCTTTAGGTTCATGATTAGTCAACAACTTATTTGGCTTTATATGTTAACTCTCTTTTCAGCCACCGGGTTTCAGATACTAAAATGATGCCAACCAGACTTCTCTGGACAGATGACCCCACCATTGTGTCCTGGAGCTCTGATTCCCCATAACCCTGCCCCACTAGGAAAAGAGAGAGGCAGGCTGTGAGTATGGATTGACCAGTCAAAGCGCATGTTCAGCGGGGAAGCAATTACAGAAGACAGACCTTCCACCTTCTGCATCCCACAATGACCTTGGGTCCATATTCAAGAGGGTTAAAGAATAGGAAAGCTATCAAGGGAAGGGAAGGGATACGGAGTTCTGGTGGTGGGAACCGTGTGGAGTTGTACCCCTCTTATCCTACGGTTTTGTCAGTGTTCCCTTTTTATAAATAAATAATGAAAAAAAAAGAAGATTGAAACAAAATAAAAGGCTACTATAGTGTTAACTATTTAAAGTAAGCAAGATAAAGTTTAAGCTATGTAGATATTTACCTCTATTCATAGTCCAGCAGGCAATGCTTACATGTTATTTTCTTGTACCAAGTATTTAACTGTTTCCTAACAGCATTTTTACTTGCCTTACTTTGGCAACAGAAGTAGGTGGTAAATAATCTTGTGTAACAGGTTTCATCTGTAGCCAATCAAAGAATTTGCTAATAGTAACATTTTTTAGGGCCAATACAAGACACTGGGCAATTTGAGAAATAATCATTAACTGCTCTTAGACTTATGTATCCTTTTACTGGATTTAGAAGGCTGAAACTGAAAGCAGTTCCTCCCCAATTAAAGGGGGGGTCCATCATAGCTTTACTTTAGAGGAGCTGCCTTGCAGCTTCCCTAACCACACCATGGTATTGTCATCTGGTGGGGCTAACTTGGCTCCCGACAATAAAATTCAAGAAGCCCAGAGGGTCACAAACATAATTAACCCAGACATAAAGATACCAAGACACATCATGTTTAGAATGAAAAGGAATAAGGATAGGGAACGGATCTTGAACACGGCAAGAGAGAAAAAATGTCACTTACAGAAGAAAACCAAGATTAGCAGCAGATCTGCAACCCATAACGACCCTGGGTCCATACTCTGAGAGGGATAGAGAATGGGAAAACTGTCATGGGAGGGGATGGGATATGGAGATCTGGTAGTGGGAATTGTGTGGAGTTGTACCCCTCCTATCCTATGGTTTTGTTAATGTCTCCTTTCTTAAATAAAATAATAATAATAATAATAATAATAAAAATAAGCAACAGATTTCTCCACACAAACACTAAAGACCAGAAGGGAAAGGCGAGATATCTATCGAGTGCTCAGTGAGAGAAGCTTTCAACCAAGACTACAAAATCCTGCTAGACTGTCATTCATACTAGATGGAGGCATAAAAACCTTCTCAGACAAGCAACAGTTGAAGGGATAAATGGTCACGAAGCCTTCCCTGAAAAGTTCTGCAAGATCTCCTATAAATCCTCAGATCACCATAAATATGCCATATGACATAACACACTAAAAATCTACAATAGTGGCATTAAAATATCTTCAAACTATAAAATAAGTAATTGTCAATGACCTGAATTAAATTATTAAAAAGCATAGAGTAGTAAGATGGAACAAAAAACACAACCAAACCATAGGGTATCTGCTAGAAACCCACCTAACTCAATAAGACAAATACAGACTCAAAGTGAAAGGATTGAGAATACTATACAAGCCAATGACCCACAAAAAAAGGGCAGGAACAGCTATTTCCATAGCTGACACAATAGACTTTAAAATAAATAAAATTTAAAAAGATAGGGATGGGCATTACTTAATGCTCAGAAGATCAATCACTCAAGAGGACTTAACAATTATTAACATCTATGCATCCAGTGGAAGCCATCTAAATACATCAAACATCTACAGAAAGAGCTACAGCAATATATTAATAGCAACACAGTAATAGTAGGGGACTTCAAGACCCCACTCTCAAATTTACAGATCATCCAGGCAGAAAAGCAATAAAGAAATGAGGGAGATAAGTTAATAGATGGATAAACTGGAACCATTGGACATTTTCAGAGTCATTCACCCCAAGAAACTGAAATACACATTCTTAATATTTATATATTTATTTAAAAAGGAGACATTAACAAAACCATAGGACAAAAGGGGTACAACTCCACACAATTCCCACCACCAGATCTCTATATCCCATCCCCTCCCCTGATAGCTTTCCTATTCTTTATCCCTCTGGTATTATGGACCCAAGGTTATTGTGGGATGCAGAAGGTGGAAAGTCTGGCTTCTGCAATTGCTTCCCCGCTGAAAATGAGCTTTGACTGGTCGATCCATACTCTCAACCTGTTTCTCTCTTTCCCTAGAAGGGTGGGGCTCTGGAGTAGTGGAGCTACAGGAGACATCGGTGAGGTACTCTGTCCAGGGAAGTCTGGTCCGCAACATGGTGGCATCTGGAACTATATGGCTGAACAGAGAGTTAACATACAAAACTAAACAAACTGTTGAACAATCATGGACCTAAAGGCTAGAATAGTGCAAATGAAGTGTTGGGGAGTACTCACTGCAGACTATTGTGTAATTTTGCTTTCAGGTATATATTTTGCCCTAGTTTATGAATACATGTGAACATAGGCTCTATCTCTATCTCTGTAGACCAGTCTATATCTAGGTTTTGAGACTTTGTCAGGAAGTGAACCGCCTGGAATGGAATTAGAGAATACTATGAAAGGAAAGGTCTCATCAGAGTAATGAAGCTGAAGGGTTGTCATTCCACTCCTGAAGTCACTGGACACAGCCTGAAGTGAAGCATGCTGAGGTGCATTGATTAGGTTGGGATCGGCGGATGCAATATTATTTAGTATGAATTAAGAGAAGCATGCAGGAAAGTGTGCCCCACCCTAAGATTCCAGGACTGGGGGAAATAAAGGCTCTATAGTGGAAATGTAAGGTTCCTGCTATCTTAGGGTTCAAGAAGACAATAGATAGTTATTGTTATAATCACATTGTTTGGAAATTGGGTTAACTTTGAAAAATCCCTTTGTTAGTATTTGTTGTATAATACCCAATATCACCATAATTTATGTCCTTTGACATTATTTGTATATAGCTGTTCTCCCTGGTCTAGGCTTTTGAGAGAGCCAACATATCAAAGACTCAGCCTATGTATTAAAAAGACTCAGTCTGTGCTTTTAAATGTATGAGGCATACAATTAATTTTTCCCCTCTCATATTAATTAAATAGAGATTTAGATGACTACAAATTAATAGGAGTGTACATAAACACCATTCCCACCACCAAAAGACTGTGTCCTATCCCACCCCCCCACCCACCTCCTCCTGCCACCCCAGGAAGCCAAATATACACCCTCACCCTCACCCCAGGCTTTTTACTTTGGTGCCCTACTCCAGATTTAGTCAAATCCTGCTTTTAGTTTCCCTTCCTGTTCTTCTTAACTTCTGTTGATGAGTGGGATCATTCCATACTCATCTTTATCTTTCTTAGCTCACTTAACATAATTCCTTCTATCTCTGTCCAATATGGGTCAGAGAAGGTGGGTTAATTGTTCTTAATAACAGCATAGTATTCCATACCACAGCTTTCTCAGCCACTCATCTTCTGTGTTGGGCACCTGGGTTGCTTCCAGGTTGTAGCTATTATGAGAAATTGTTCCAGGTCACTGATTTTCAAAGAAATGCAAATAAAGAAAATATTGAGATACCACCTCACCCCTGTGAGAATGGCATACATCATAAAGGACAGCAGCAACAAATGCTGGAGAGGCTGTGGCGGTAAATGAACCTTTCTGCACTGCTGGTGGGAATATAAACTGGTCCAGCCTCTGTGGAGAGCAGTCTGGAGAACTCTCACAAGGCTAGAGATGGACCTACTGTATGACTCAGTAATTCCTCTCTTGGGAATATACCCCAAGGTCGCCATAACACCAAACTAAAAAGATATTTGTACACATATGTTCATAGCAGCACAATTTGAATATGCATTCTATTCAAGTCCACATGGATCATTCTCAAGGATAGATGACTATATGTTATGCCACAAGTAGAGCAACAGCATATTCAAGAGCAATGAAACCATCCCAAGAATCTTCTCTATCAACAGGGGAATTAAACTATCACTTAACAATAAACAAAACATTAGTAATAATTGCAAAACTCAATAGTAAACTACTCAACAACTAATGGGTCAAAGAGGAAATTAAGGAAGAACTCAAAATGTTTTGAGAGTTCAATGAAATGAAGACATGAGCTATCAAAATATTTGAAACACTCTTAAGGCAGTACTGAAAGGGAAGTTCATAGCCATACAAACACACATTAGGAAATAAGAAAAAGCTCAAATATATAACCTAATTGCACAACTTAAAGACCTAAAAGAAGAAGAAAAGCAAAGGAACCCTAAAGCAACCAGAAGGATGGAAATAACTAAAGCTAGGACAGAAATAAATAACATTGAATATAAGAAAACCAAACAAAAGATCAACAAAAGTAAATGATGGTTCTTTGAAAGAGTGAACAAAATCGACAAACCTTTAACAAGACTCACAAAAGAAAAAAGGGTGGGGGGATTCCGGAAGATGGTGGAATGAGAAGCTGCTAGTGGCTTGAGCTCTGACAACATCTACTGGAAACGGCAGGATTTTTTGCCTTTAGCAGGACAGTCAATAAGGGGTCCTATCAGTGACAAGAAGGAGGTGACTATAACTCAATTTGGGTTAGAAAATAGAGTAAAAAGAAAGGAAAAAAATTTTTTTTAATTACTATTCCCAAAGTGCACCCCTGACACCCTCCCGCCCCCCATAACCAGTCCCTGGGTGCCAGAAAACTGCTCCTAGCAGGCTCCCCTACTGAGCTTCTTTCTTTACAAGATACCTGTCCCACCAAGGGGTGTCATTCATTCTAATTCTATTCCTTTCTGAAACCCCTGGCCTTTCTTCTTTCTAAATGGCCAATTCCAGCTACAAATATTCCACCAAGCAGAGCCTTATTGAGACAGGGAAAGACCTCCAGAGGTATTTATTTATTTATTTATTTATTTATTTATTTATTTATTTAGCTTTATTTTCTCAACAATCAGCTCCCTCTGCTCAGGGGGCCTGAAGCAATCTGGAGCCATCTAAGCGGAAGACAGGAGAGGAGTTTTACTCTGTTCTATTTTATTGTCAATACTAGATAAATGCGTACCCCTTTCCGCCTCTCCTTCAGGTTCACCAGAACTAACTCTTAGTGTATTTTCCATTGATAGAGTACTGGGTGTCTTATCCACTGCTAAAGTAACTTTCTAACCCCCCTACCCAGTTGCCCCTCCCCCCATCTAGCTAATTAAATAATAAATGAATAAAAAACTCTTTCCTTTCACTGCTCTTTTATTACTGTCCTTTTTCTTATCTTTTTCTTTTCTCTCTCTCTCTCTCTCTCTCTCTCTCTCTTTCTCTCTCTTTTCTTATTTTTCTCATTCTTGTCATCCTTTCTTCCTTCCTCCTTCAGATTTCTGAATTCACTGATACACAATAGGGAATTATTTTGGGGAAGAAATCTGACTCAGAGTGGACTCTCTCTGCATGTATCTCTGCTCTACTTCCATTTCTCCTCTAGTTACCCCTAGAATATACCCTAGATTTGCATAACTGTAATTCTTGCTATTCTTGGCTATTACTGAGGTGGGGTTTTTGTTTGTTTGTTTGTTTGTTTGTTTTGCTTTCTTAACAATCATCTGCCTCTGCTCAGGAGGCTTGAGGCAATCTGGGACAGGTTTTTTTACCCTGCTCTATTTTATTAATATTATATAAAAGTGTATCTCTTTACCTCCCTCCTTTAGGTTGACCAGAATTAACTCTTAGGTTATTTTACATCGCTAAGGGACCGCGCATCTTATCCATTGCAAGAGGAACTTGTTTCACTACTGCTATCCCCTCTACCCACTCTCCTCTTCTCCCTCCTATTTAATTTAAAAAATAAAATAAAATAATAAATTAATCAATTAAAGAACTTCCCTTTCACTGTTCTTTTATTATAGCTCCTTTTCTTATCTTTTTTCTTTTCTCTCTCTTGTTTCTCTTTTTTTTTTTAATCTTGTCTTCCTTTCTTCCTTCTTCTTTGACTTTCTGAATTCACTAACAATCATCTGTGAATTATTTGGGGGAAGAAATCTGACTCAGAGTGGACTCTCTATGTGTGTATCTGCTGTACTTCCCTTTCTCCTCTTCCTACCCCTAGAATATACAGTGGATAGTGGATTTGCATAATTGTCTATTCTTGCTATCCCTTTTTTCCTTTCTCTTTCTTCTTCACTTGGACTTGATTGCTATTTTTTCTTGGAATAGAGACATAGTTTGGCTCACTGTTAGTGATTAAACTGCTTCAATCCTTGCTTCAGTTGTTATTGTAATTTCTGAGGTGGGTGATAGAATGAAGACCACCCCCACCCCAAATCTTCATCTGCACTACTCTAGCATTTGGGTTCATGATTAGCCAACAACTTGTTTGGCTTTATATATTAACTCTCTTTTCAGCCACCAGGTTCCAGATACTAGCATGATGCCAATCAGACTTCCCTGGATAGACAACCCCACCAATGTGTCCTGGAGCTCTGATTCCACAGTGTTTCCTTTTTATAAATAAATAGTCATAAGTAACAATAATAATAAAATAATCCATGACAGAACAAAAAAAGAAAAATAGTAAGCTTGTAAAAAAAAAAAAAAGGCTAGAAATGGACCTACCCTATGAAAAGGCAAATCTATCCGAGGAAATATATCCTAAGGAACAAAACACACCCATCCAAAAAGATTTGTGTATCTATGTGCATAAAAGCACAATTTGTAATAGTCAAAACCTGGAAGCAACCCAGATGTCCGACAACAAACAAGTGGCTAAGAAAATTGTGGTATATATACACAATGGAATACTACTCAGCTATTAAAAATAATAAATCCACCTTCTACACACCGTGTTGGGTAGAGCTTGAAAGAATCATGTTAAATGAGATAAGCCAGGAAGAGAAAGTTGAGGATGGGATGATCCATCTCATAAACAGAAGTTGAGAAAGAAAAGCAGAAAAAGAAACACAAAGCAGAATTTAAATTGGGTTTGGAGTACTATACCAAAGTAAAAGACATGTTTGTCTGTGGGGGTGGGGGTGGGGGTGGAGGTCCTAGAACATAATAATGGAGGATGACCTAGGCAGGGTGTTAGAGTATTGTATAGAAAACTGATAAATTTTACACATGTACCAACAATTGTGGTTTCTGTTGACTATAATCCATTAAGCCCCCCAAAAATATATTTAAAAAAATCATTGTTCATGTTCTTAGCTGTGACCATGGACTGACAGCTTATACTGACATGGACTCAGAGGTTACACAGGCTCCTGTGCTAAATATGAATAGACATGGACCTTAAGTCATATTGATGGGGTATGAGGAAAGTATTATTATACTTTCCTCATATTTGGAAGCTACTCTCTGCCCTACTCTAACTTTCTAGGCCTACTCTCAACTCTGATACCATGTTCCTAGACAATACTTTTAGGCCATCTGTAGGTTAGCTATAAGGCTCAGGCAAAAATTACTAAAGTCATGGTCCACATGAAAACTACCTAAAGGGAGTCGGGCTGTAGTGCAGCGGGTTAAGCTCAGGTGGCGCAAAGCACAAGGACCGGCATAAGGATCCCGGTTCGAACCCCGGCTTCCCACCTGCAGGGGAGTCGCTTCACAGGCGGTGAAGCAGGTCTGCAGGTGTCTATCTTTCTCTCCTCCTCTCTGTTTTCCCCTCCTCTCTCCATTTCTCTCTGTCCTATCCAACAACGACAACAACAATAATAACTACAACAATAAAACAACAAGGGCAACAAAAGGGAATAAATAAATAAAATAAATATAAAAAAAAACTACCTAAAATAGACTTCCTAGCTCCTTCCCACATAAATATTCCTTGTTTCAGTTGTTCTGTTTCTACCTTTGTGTTTTTGTTTATTGAATAATTTGCTTTATATATTACTGTCTTTTAGCTACCAAGTTGAAGGTGCTATCATGATGTTTTCTTGACCTTCCTGGACAGATGACCTCACCAATGTGTCCCATAATCTCACCTCTCCAGAGCCCTACCCTACTATGGAAAGATAGAAACAGACTGGGGGGTAAGGATCAACCTGGCAAAGTCCATGTCTAGTGGGAAAGCAATTAAAAAAGCCAGACCTCCCACTTTCTGCACTCTATAAAGAATTTAGTCCATACTCCCAGCAGGATAAAAAATAGGGGAAGTTTCCAACAGACCTTTGGTTGTGGGAACTGTGTGAATTGTACCTCTGTTATCTTACAGTTTTGTTGATCATATTAAATCACTAATTATATATATATATATATATATATATATATATATATATATATAGTATATATATACATTCAAAACAATTCTTATGCTGACAATTATATATTCATCTAACTTCTATGAAATTCATTTATTGACTTCTAAAATGGGTTCATGATAACAATATTCTTGAATTATGTGTTTGCTAGTTTTTGTAGTTATTATGTATGTAAATCAATTGCCTGGAAAAAATCTATTACTAAATTGACTTTTTTGTGCAGGCTTAAATTTTACTCTATTACCTCCTTGCACAATGTCTAAGATGTCTAAGACTAATTTAATTTCTTTCCCTTTGCAAATCTGTCCTTTTTTCTGAAAATTTGTTTCACAATTTGATAGCATTAATAGAATATGACTTAATATTGTCCATTTTAAAGTAATATTTCTAGTTATGTGCTATTTCAGCCTAATATATTGGTCCAAGTCAGGTCACATTGAACTCCATAGTGCATTTGTTAAATTAATTTAGTATTTGTTCTGTTCTACTGCTTTGATTTTATTCTATGGAGATTCAATTATCTCTATGTTGGGCCTTTTATTTATCTCTTCCATCTGTCACCTTTACCTCTTAACTTTTTGTTATTTATGTACTTATTTATTTATTTATTTATTCCCTTTTGTTGTCTGTATTGTAGTTATTATTGTTGTTGTTGTTGATGTCATTGTTAGATAAGACAGAGAGAAATGGAGAGAGGAGAGAGAGGAATGGGAGACAGAGAGGGGGAGAGAAAGACAGACACCTGCAGACCTGCTTCACCGCCTGTAAAGCGACTCGCCTGAAGGTGGGGGAGCCTGGGGCTTGAACTGGGATCATTACACCAGTTCTTGCACTTTGCGCCACCTGCCTTAACCTGCTGCACTACCACCCCACTCCCTCAATTATTTATTTCATTGCCACAAGGGTTGTCGCTGGGGCTTGGTGCTGGTACTATGAATCCACCAACATCAGAAGCCATTTTACTCGTGTGTGTGTGTGTGTGTGTGTGTGTGTGTGTGTGTGTGTGTGTGTGTGTATGTGTCTGTGATTAATGTAGAACAGGTAAAAACTGAGAGTGGAGAAGAGAGAGCCACCTGCAGTCCAGCCTCATCATTCTTTTCTTTTTTTAAATCTTTATTTATTTATTTATTCCCTTTTTTGTTGCCCTTGTTGTTTTATTGTTGTTGTTGTTGTTGTTATTGATGTCATCATTGTTGGATAGGACAGAGAGAAATGGAGAGAGGAGGGGAAGACAGAGGGGGAGAAGTGGAGAGAGGAGGGGAAGATAGAGAGGTGGAGAGAAAGATAGACACCTGCAGACCTGCTTCACCGCCTGTGAAGCTACTCCCCTGCAAGTGGGGAGCGGGGTCTTGGACCGGAATCCTTACGCTGGTTCTTGCCCTTTGCTGGTCCTTGCCCTTTGTGCCACATGCGCTTCACCCACTGCGCTACCGCCTGACTCCCATAGCCTCATCATTCTTGAGGCTTTCCTCCCACCCACCACTGGTGGGGAGCTGGAGCTGGAACTCATGTCCTTGAGCATGATAATGTATACTCATTGTGTATACTCAATCAGTTGTGCCACTGCCCAGCCCCAACTTTTCACATCTGTAAATTATTCCCCTATATTTATTTTTCCTTTTCATATTTTATTGCATGAAGATGTATGTGTCATTATTTTCATTATTTTGTGACATAGCTTATTCTCCAATATCAAAATCAGCATTTTTATCATTTTAAAGCATGTTCTGCTTAGGTCTTTGCAAGATTTTCACTTCTAAAACCTTATTTCAGAATTCTAATCTATGGTGTATTATTTATAGTTTAGTTTAATCCTTAACTTATTTTTGTGGGGTTGAGGTGGCATCATGTTTAAGAATTTAATGCTTTAGGACTGACTTTTAAAAAATTATTTATACTTTAGATAGAGAGAAAAAGACAGGCATGCCAATACATTGGATTTTCCCCAAAGGAATCACACTTCTTTTCTTCTTTTTCTTTTCTTTCCTTTTCTTTTCTTTTCTTTTCTTTTCTTTTCTTTTCTTTTCTTTTCTTTCCTTTTCTTTTCTTTTCTTTTCTTTCTTTCTTTCTTTCTTTCTTTCTTTCTTTCTTTCTTTCTTTCTTTCAGGAATTGTACTTCTATGTGATTAGGAAGCTTCAAACTAAGCTATGTGTGTGGCAGGGCACATATTCAACTGAGTAAGTTGTTTTCCTGCCACCACCTTACCTAGCCAGTCCTAAATTACACTTTATATTTTGTATATACTGTCTTGGTATGTGTTTCTGACATGTATAATCTCTAGATATGTGTTTCTGACACATATTTATAGACTCTTACTATGTTCATTATTATCTTTGTCTTAAAATAAATGTCTCTTTTATTTGACTAATGTTTCTGTATGTTTCAATATAAATTGAGCTTTGAAGAATCTCAGCTCTGACTTTATTTTTCCTAGAAAAGTGTTTCATTTGATTTATTTGAAAGTTCTATCATTAATGAACATTCTAGCATCTTGTGACCTTTTCCTAGTCCTCTTGTATTTTATTCTGAATGGGAGCTTGATAAATCCTTCTGTAGTTTTGGCTGTATTCCCAGATCATTCTGACAATATTTTATTCAAGTTGTGACCCTCAGCTTGGACCAGTAACTTATTTAGAGTAATGTTTAATCACTTGCTTTAAGATACATAATTTACTTGAAGTTCACATGTGTTCCTCCTGAATAGTTTTTGTTATTGTTGTTGTTATTTCATAAGTCTTTTTTTCCTTTTGATAACTATTTTTCTCTTAATATTTTTAATAGTTGTATGTATGTATCTAATTTGCCTTCCAAATTGCTTAACCTCTACTAGTGCAGATATCAATAAAGACTGAAACACTGTATTCTCAATTGCTATCTAAAACATTCTCAACTGATATTTTTATCTCCATTCTAAAATATGAACAGCAAATCTCAACAGATGAATATTATATTGCAAATGAATAAGCATTTTGAACAAAAGATTCAATGAAATTGCTGTGGTAAGAAGTTATACATCATGTTTAGAAATAATCTATTTGTAACAAAAATAAATTATGTTTAAATAATGTACTTAGTGTAAAACTAGAGTTGTTAGTTTGCTTTTGGGTTAGAGGACCTGAATAATGACATGATGTTTTTCTTGTTAATATTATTAAACAGTCTTCCTTCTTATCATATTTCATCAGTTATTTTAAAGCTTCCCTGCTGCTTTTTCAGCACTGGATTGTGACAGATGTTTAATGAAAGTTGAAAGTGTTTTTATTCAGTGTCATAAGCTTTTCAGAAGAAAGGAGATATGCAAATTTAAATCATAAATAACTGAAGTGAGAATCAAGATGCTTTCTCAAAGGAATACGTAAGTAGTGTCTTAAAAAGAGACAAAATATAATGGCTTTAGATTTAAAGGATTATAGAATTGAAGAGTGTTTAATTCCAAAATTCTTCATTACTTTGGGTTAAAAGTTTAATTTTTCTTCATTGAGGTGTATGCCTAGACACAAGAAAGTAGCTATAAAGCATATTATAGGTGAGGCAGAGACGATGACCTCATCATTATTAGCAGCCAAGTGACATTTACATGTTTCACAATTTTCTTAGCTACTAATCTGGCATTGGGTATCTAGGTTACTTGTGCATCTTTGTAGGAAATAAGCCAGTGCATCTGGTTGTTGACTGTGTTGTTCCTGTCAGTTATCTCTAGTTTTCCAATCACTTGTATCACGATGCCATAATATAGCAACATTTTTTCCCATGTAGTGGGAATTACATGCATGTTTTCTAAAATAAAATCTAAAGGAATTTTTAGTGTGACTTATCATTAATTCCATTTGTATATATGCTTTCAAATAGCTGTTTAGATCTCATTTCAGTATGTTTATGGCTACTGTGTCTCTGTTAGCTGTTGTTTGCTTTTCTCATATCAGAAATCAATTTAAACTAGGGGATTTTGCTTCCCGAATGCCATTGACTGTTGATCCTATGCATGTTTGAGGAATTTGCTTGTATATTACTGGTACAGCGTTGTCCAGGTACTGAATTATATAGTAAGTGTACATTAAGCCTGAGTTCATCAAATACATACTATTGTTCTATTGCAAACAACTGTATGGTAATTTGTGAACCCTCTAATAAAACAATTGGAAAAAATTTATATATGTTTCTCTGTGATCTATAGGGATCTCATTTCCCCCTCACACCATAATCCTGGGCTTCTGTTTAAGTGTATGCTGTATGCAGAATAGTCAGTATAGTACTATCCTCTGATGCTAAAGAGTGATTCACAGGGTGGGTCCTGATAAATATGTACTTCTAGAAAAGGGAACAACTGGTCCACATGACTGCCTGTACAGTTTGCCATGGTCTTCTATGATTCATGCAAATGTAAAATATGAAATAATTATTTTCATTTTTTCCACTGGTAACAAGTGACAAATATGGAAATAAAAAGAGTTGCCCATTGGGTTGAAAAATTGATAGCCCTTAACTGTGAACTCTACATTATTTACAAATAAATACAATAAATGATAAATGCTAGCTACCTATATTTTTCAGTGAAGCTGATAATTCACATATTTTATCTACTTCTGAAATTTCAAAGTATATGTAATAATGTATGAATATTAATAAAAAGCATTTGATGTAGTTGTTATATACAATAATATTGTTTTTTCTTAGTTTGATTTATCTGTTCACAACTTCAAACTTATATGATTACATATTATTTTAATAAAGCTACTATCTTAGAAATACAACATTTTATATTTAGTTGCAGACATCTGCTGTTGAATATATATATATTCCAATATTTTTTCCAATATTTTTTCCAATAACATATATTCCAATATTTTTCTAGCTCTACTAGACATTTTTAATATACGTTAATTTCTAAGTTTCCCAAATATTTTCATTTTCATGAGAATGCTTACATTTTTGTATACTACAAAGTATTGTTTTTATTTGAATTTGATTAGGTTTATACTTATTCTGTTGATGTTGTTATTTTCCAGACTTCACCACTGCACTGCAGCTTTTTCAGACAAACCATTACACTGAAGTTTCCTTCAGTGCATGGCACAGCAGATACCCACCCACTCAGCTATTTTATCGTGCCTGTTTTTAGACTGTTTGCACTTATTTCTGTGTTATTACTAAGTTTTATCCCAACTTAGATGATCAATCAACTGTAAAGGTGATCAGACTGCACAATCAAGTGTATTTTATGTGCTTATACTACTCTAATCTTTAAGTACAGAAAAGTGGGCAGATATTTTTTTCAAAATCATATATCGAATTCTATTTCACTCATATTTTTATAAACACTATGTATATAGCACAACAAAAGAAATTATTTAAAGTTAATTTATGTACTTTCTGTGAATTGTGTCTGTAATTGTTATTTAATTTTCAAAATATCCCTGAAGATGATTGCTTTATTGCTTTTATAGAACATTGTAAATAAGTAAGCAAGGTGAAGAAAAAATAAAACTTGGTCAAAAAATAGATGCTACCCACTTGCACAAATGCCATTTATGCTCAAGTTTTAAAAATATTTTATTATATTAATGTATTTGATAGAGACAGCTAGAAATTGAGAGAAAGGGAGCGAGAGACTGAGAGACACCTGGAGCCCTGCTTTACCATTTCTGAAGTTTTCCCCCTGCAGGTGGGCTTGATCCTATGTCCTTGTGCATTGTTACAAGTGCACTCAACCAGGTGAGTCACTACATGGCCCTTATACTCCAATTTTTCTCTTTCTCTCTCTCTCCATCTCTCTATTGCCCCACACTTCTCCCCTTCAACAGAAAACCACAACCCAGAAGTTATTACAATAACTTTCTTGCCTTTTTCTAATAACATTTATAATTTCTTTATGTAATATACTGTAATATTAATACACTATAATAATATATACTGTAAGTATATATTATTTGCCTTTTAAACTCTGTTTAAATAGAATGCTTCTTTTGCATTTTTCCTGTGCTGTTTTGTAGTGGAATCACAATATTCTTTGGCTTCATTCATTATAACTTGACTAGCAATAGTTTATTATCTTTTATTCCTGTGTAATATCATATTTTATAAATAGGTTGCCATTTACTTATTTATTTAATTAATAATAGGTATTTAAGTTGTTTCTAGTTTTTAAATTTAATTTTTTAATTATTTATTTTTTTAATATTTATTATTGGATAGAGACAGAGAAATTGAGAATGGAGGAGGAAATAGGGAAAGAGGTAGAGAGACATCTGCAGACCTACTCCATCACTTGTGAAGCTTCTCCCTGCCGGTGAGGATCAGGGGCTTGAACCCAGATCCTTGTGCACTGTAATGTGTGTGCTTAACCAGGTGTGTCATTGCCATTTCCAGTTTTTTACATATATTTTTCTACTTAATTTAGAAAATGATGTTGAATGCTTGAAAATAAGCAAATACTAATCATATCTGCCTTGTTCAAACAGAAACTATTTACCAATGCATCAATGAACTTTTCAAAATAGAAAGAACACAAAATATAAATTAAAACAGAAATACTACAGGCTCTAATTTTTGCTGCCACTAGCTATTTAATATTAAAATAGCAATCATCAGTTTTTATAAAATAAACACAATTTTTAAAAAATTTATTTATTTGGGGAATTAATGTTTTACGTTCAACAGTAAATACAGGTTTGTACATGCATAACATTTCCCAGTTTTCCAGTACAATCCCCACTAGGACTTCTGTCATCCTTTTTGGACCTGTGTTCCCTTCCCCACCCTACCCCCAAGAGTCTTTCACTTGGATGCAATACGTCAATTCCAGCTCAGGTTCTACTTGTATTTTCTCTTCTGATCTAAATAAACACAACTTTTTATGAGATTATTACATCTGAAATCATAAATTTGCACGTAGGCTGTGTCTATTAGAGAATTAAATTTGCTATTTTTTAGACAACTAGGAAAGTTATTGGTAGAACTTCAGAAATAATTTGAACATAGATAGTGTATCTTATAATACTCAAAATCTGACAACATACTTTCTGAATCTATAGCTATGCCGTTTTCTTTTGCAAATAAAACTGAAATTCAAGATTATGGGTATGTGGAGTAAGTCTTTCAAAAGTGCAAGAGGCATTATAATCAACTTTAAAATATCAGGTATTCTGTAATGATAAAATACAATTTTTGCTTATTGTCAAAAATTTTTATGCAACTTTAACATTTTAATTGATAAAATATGTCTAACTTTAGAAATTAAGTTTTCCTTTGTAGGCTCTAACATTATATGTTTCTTCTCTTGCATTTTTATTAGAATATATTTTATAGAGACAACTTATAATTAAATATTGATGAAATTATTATTGCTTCTCTCTCCATATATATATATGTATATATTCCACAATGTATAATCATATAATTAAGCATTCCTGTCATTAAAATATCTTGTTTCCTTGCTAATTTTTTATTTTTTAATATTTATTTATTGTATTTATTTTTCCTTTTGTTGCCCTTTTTTACTGTTGTAGTTTTTATTTTATCGTCTTTGTTAGAACAAAGAGAAATGGAGAGAGGAGGGAAGACAGAGAGGGTGAGAGAAAGATAGACACCAGCAGACCTGCTTTACTACCTATGAAGAGTCTGCCCTGCAGGTGGGGAGTGGGGCCTTGAACCAGGATCCTTCAGCTGGTCCTTGGGCTTTGTGCCACATGTGCTTAACCCGCTGCGCTACCACTGGACTCCATGTTTCCTTGCTAATTTACTCTTAATTTTAATATGTCAATTCATAAAAGTTATATAAATTCAAATATGTATATTTCAAATTTTGATTTATCTAAGGACAAACGAATACCTGGGCATATTAGGTGAGATAATATGAGTTAAGCAAAAAGAGTTACATCTATAAACGTTTACCCCAAACATAATACCTTTATCAAATCAGATTTTATTGTATTTATTTTCTATATTAAAATATAAACTGAAAATTTACATGTAAGTAACGTTATAGAGAGAGTTTAAAGTAGACTATTACCATTCTTTTCTTCCAATCTTTCAACCAGCAGATTAGTGTTTTTCCAAGGTTTAGGAACATATGAAGTTTCTTGGCATCTTTCTCTTTAAATTGAGCAAAACAGAACACCACCAAAACAGATGGTATACTCTCAATCATCATAAAATCTCAGTTTCTAGATGTGTAGTGTATTTATAGAAGAAAATTCACTAACTTTCATTTACATAGTTAGCTTTTATTGGTTGTGTGCATACTCTTTATTAGTAATTGTGCTAGTTTATTTTCAATTTAAGCTGCTTTTTTTTTGTTCCAAAATATTTATTAAATGACTATCACATGTTAACTTGCATGTAGTGGCTACAGAAATAAATGAAATATTATCTTACTTTGAAGGTTCACAATTTAGAGGGAGATCGTCACACAAATGAAAGGAAGTTATGGAATTTTGAATAAAATTGTATGAAAACATATATAAAGTTATAGATAAATCTGTTTCATGACAAATTTTCTCTGTATTTATCATAATTAAATATGAGGGGAATAAAAGTATTAATTAATATAAAAATGTTTCCTTTTCTTGTTAATGTATAAAACAATCTGTAATTTGGGAGAAAAAATAACTACACAAGCTCATCAACAGCAAATATCGATTATACATGAGAGTGCTAATTTTTCTCAAGCTTATGAACATTCATCCTTATTTATGACATATACTACCTTCTAAAAGTCCGTGTTTGCTGTTTTCAAACTATATGCTGTACTGAGAAGTAATCTAGACTCCAAAATGCTATATCTTTATATGGATTCAGAGCTTTTGTATCTCCCTTAAGAATTTAATATCATTTATGAGCATTTTCATATTCCTAAATTATATTTATTAGAGTAGCTTATTGCTTAATAACCTTTAAGCATATTTACAGATGTAATACGATAATCTCTGCCATAACAGTTTCAATTTAATAGGTAGCAGAGAAGCAAAATGTATTTAGCTACATAAGACACAAATGAAACACAGGACCAAGCAAAACTTTAAATGGAAGGCAGCAATATTGGGAGAGTACTTGCACTTTACTTCAAAATGTACCATGTCTGTAAAGAAAATTTTATTTTTTATCAATTTTATCTGTTTACTTAATGGAATGCAATCTAAATTTTAGAACACACACAAAATTAAGAGCATGTGCAAGCATAAAAAATGAATGAGGTAAAAATCCAAAACCAAAATAAATTGCAGTTACAACCTGAGATTACACAATCCCAAGGGAATCAAGAGTTTTACTCATTAAAATCTTAATGACCTTGACTATTTTCACTACTTACCTAGTATTCCTATTTCAAGAGCAAATGCATTCTTTTATCTGTTAAAGAACTTGATCCTTTAATTGTTAATGGAGGATAGCATTTGCCTTCATCAATATCAAAGAGAATATGAATTAGGAGTATTGTTAATATCCTTATTAAGAAAATATCATAGACATCCTGCATGGCTATGGAGTAACAGCAGACACACTTCATTCTCCTTAATAAACCAAGAAAAACAATGAAAATCACCTGAAAAAAAAATCAACAGTATACTACCTGGATTTCTTCAAAAACTACCAAGCCACAGGTGAATTAGGACATATGTCGTTCTTGGACAGAAAAGGTATGAAGGCAAGATTACCAGAACTAAAAAGTAGTACCCAGGGACTGCTGGTGACAAACTGATAGATTAGCAGCTGATGTGAGCCACTTTGTGGTCTGACACATAGCAATGAAAAATGTTAAGAAGAAAGAAAAAATCCTAAAAAACACACAAATTTATAACTGTAACTTTTTTAATTTTCAATACTCTTGTTCCACAGAAGCTAGGAAAAACCTATATTGACATCGAAGACAATAAACTAGTCTAGTGACTCAGTAAAGTATCTTATCTACCACCAAACTATATAAACAGGGGAATCAAACACTTAAACCATAGAGTTTCCTGCTGGCACAACAATGAAAACACCACTAAATGCAAAAATTGAGATATACACAGAGAAAAATAACAGAAAACCCAAATGATCAGATAGACACAGATTTAAAAAAAAAACAAACCACAGAGTCCAGAAAACTCATTATTACATCAATTCAAGAAACTAAGTTTAAGATTCAAGAATTTAGGGATCATTTTACTAAAGAATTACAAAGTACAGAAAGCAAACAAACAAAAAATCCTTGAAACACAACTGCAGGCCTAAAGGACATTTCAATGCCTTAGAAATAGACTCAATCAAGTGTATGAGAGAATTTTAACACCACAGGACACAACTGCCACACTGTGTGAATTTAAAGTTTTTGGAGAAGTAAGGCTTAGGAATGGTAAATATTTCTCTGCTGTGACTCCAAAGGGAGCTTGGGACAATTAGCACACAACTAACATCAGCCTGAGGCATTTCTCTTTGTCCTATTCAACAATGGCATCAATAATAGCAACAACAACAATAAAACAAGGGCAACAAAAGGGAAATAAAAGCAAAGTTAAAAAATGTAAATATTGGTAGTTAGACACAATATTAATGATAAGCACAAACAAAATATAGCACAATAACAAATAGGAAACATATTTATAATAGTAAAGACCATTATAGTAAATCAACCATCCAAAATAACAGAAATAAACAGGAAAAAAAATCAACAAGAACATAAAACAATCTAAAAACAAAAACAATTTGGCTCTAAACAAATCACACCTATCAATATTCACCCTAAATGTAAATAGCTTAAATTCACCAGGAAAATATTAGGAGTGACTGAATGGATTCAAAAGAAAGAGCCATCTATTCTGTGTCTCCAGAGAAAAGTATTGAATAATAATTTTGAAATACCTTAAATCTATAATATCAATGACATAAATTTACCCATTTAAACACAGAGTAGAAATATGGATCAGAAATCACAACCCAACAATAAGAAGTCTATAGGAATCCCAACTAACTCAACAAGACACATACAGATTCAAAGTGAAAGAATGGAAAACTATCATACAAGATAATGGACAACAAAAAAGGCAGTAATAGCCATTCACATTTCTGAATAAGAGAATTAGTTGAAGCAATAGATAAATTAAATCGTCTGGGCATTTTCAGAGCTTTACAACTCAAAAAACTGGAGTACATATTCTATTCAAATCCACACAGAACATTCTCAAGGATAGATCATAGGTTAGGTCAAAAGACAGCATCAACACATCCAAGAGCATTAAAATCACCCCAAGCATCTTCTCAGACCACAGTGTAATTAAGCTAACATTTAAAAACAAACAGAAAATTAATAAAAGTTTCAAAACATGGAAACTCAACAACACACTGTTAAAAACTACTGGGTTAAAAAATTGAGGAGTAAATTTAAATGTTCCTAGAATCAAATGAAAATTAAGACATAAACTATCAAAATATTTGGGAAATAGCTAAAGCAGTACTTAGAGGGAAATTCATATCCATATAAGCACACATTAGGGAACAAAAAATAAATTACTTACAGCCAGACTGCACACCTTAAAGACTTAGAAGAAGAGGAACAAAGAAACCCTAGGACAAACTAGGACTGAAATAACTAAAATTAGGGCAGAAATAAGTAACATAAAAAACAAGAAAATCATACCAAAGATCAGTGAAACTAAATGTTGTTTCTTTGAAAAAGTAAACAAAATTGGCAAGCCCTTAGCCAGACTCACAATAAAGGGGGTGAAGGAAAGACACAAATACAGAGAACTTAAATTAGAGGGGAGATATTGCAAAAGACACTACAAAAGTCCAAAATAACATCTGAAGTTCTATGAACCACCATGTCACCAAACTAGAAAACCTGGAAGGAATGGAAGTATTCCTAGAAACATATACGCTTCCAAAGTTAAACCAGGAAGAACTACAAAGCATATATGGACCAATCACACCAAAAGAAAAAAAAATCAAAGTTATTAAGAACCTCCCCAACAATAAAAACCCAGAATCAGATGGCTTTACAAATGGATTGTACAAAACCTTCAGGAAACAGCTAATACCTCTACTTTTTCCCTCCTTTTGTTGCCTTAATTATCATTGTTGTTGTTATTATTGTTGTTGTTACTGCTGTGGTCGTTGTTGGATAGGAAGGGAAGACAGAGAGGAGGAGAGAAAGACACCAGCAGATCTGCTTCACCGCTTGTGAAGTAATCCCCCTGAAGGTGGGGAGCCGGGGGCTCAAACAGGGATCCTTATGCTGGTCCTTGCGCTTTGTACCATGTGCACTTAACCTGCTGTGCTATCACCTGACCCCCTAAAACCTCTACTTTTAAAGTTCTTCCAAAAGCTTGAAGACACAGGAATATCCCCTCCCACCTTCTATGAAGCCAACACTGATACCAAAAGCAGATAGGGAAACAAAAAAAAAAAAGAAAAGAAAACTACAGAGGAATATCTCTGATGAGCATTGATGCTAAAATATTAAACAAGATCCTAGCCAACCAGATGCAGCAGTATATCAAAAAGATTGTTCATCACTACCAAATGGGATTTATTCTATGAATGCAAGGCTAATTCAATATACATAAATCAATGGAAGTTTTTCACCACATCAATAAAAGCAAAACCAAAAAACCACATGATTATCTCAGTAGATGCAGAGAAAGCCTTTGACAAAATTCAGTATCCGTTAATGATCAAAACACTACAAAAAATGGAGATAGATTATCTCAGTAGATGCAGAGAAAGTCTTTGACAAAATTCAATATCCATTAATGATCAAAACACTACAAAAATGGGAATAGATTATCTCAGTAGATGCAGAGAAAGCCTTTGACAAAATTCAACATCCGTTAATGATCAAAACACTACAAAAATGGGAATAGATGGAAAATTTCTCAAGATAGCAGAGTCCATATATAGCAAACCTACAGCCAATATCATACTCAATGGCAAAAAACTGGAAGTATTCCTCCTCAGATCAGATACTAGACAGGCCACTATCACTATCACCATCACTATTAAACATAGTATTGGAAGTTCTCACCATAACGATAAGGAAGAGAAAGGTTAGGAATTCAGATTGGAAAGAAAGAAGTCCAACTCTCTCTATCTATATATGTATGGTAGTATACATAGAAAATCCTAAATAATCTAGCAGAAAGGTTCTAGAAATTATTAGGTGATATAGTAATGTGTCTGGCTACAAAATTAACAGACAAAAATTGAAGAATTCCTTTATGCAAACACTAAGTCAGAAGAAAAGATCCAGAAATCACTCTCATTATCACAGAAAATTCAATAAAATATCTAAAAATAAATCTAACCAAATAAGTCAAAGACTTGTATACTGAAAACTATGAGTTGCAATTCAAGCAAATAGAAAAATGATACAAAGAAGTGGAAAGATATTCCATGCTCCTGGACTGGAAAAGTTAGCATCATCAAATTGATTATTCTGCCCAGAGAAATATAAAAATGTAATGCATTACCCATCAAAGTCTCACTAATTTTCTTGAAGAGAATAGAACAAAAAATGCAAATGTTTACCTGTAATGAGAAAACTCCTAGATTTGCCAAAACAATCTTGAGAGATAGAAACAGAACTGAAGGTATCACACTACCAGACCTCAAACAATATTATAAGGCCATTGTAAACAAAACTGCCTGGTACTGGAATATAAAACAGATACACAGATCAGTGGAACAGAATTGAAAGCCCAGAAATAAACTCCCTCAGATATATGGACATCTAATTTTTGAGAAGGGGGCCCAAACTATTAAATGGAGAATGGAGTGTCTCTTCAATAAGTGGCACTGGGAAATTTGGTTGAAATATGCAGAAGAATGAAACTGAACGACTATATCTCACACACAAAAAAGTAAACTCTGAATGGATCAGGGACCTATATATTAGACCAGAAACTATTGAAATACTTAGAGAAAAAGTATTGGCAGACCTCCTTTATATCTAAATCTCAAGGTATCTTTGATGATACAGACCCAGTTGCAAGTAAAATTAAACCAAAAATAAACCAATGGGACTACATCAAATTGAAAATCTTCTACACAGAAAAAAAAAGAAACAAAACAAATCTTTGATACATGATGCCATGTATCAGACAAATTATATTTTATATAATTATATTTTATATTTATATTATATTAGGTTAATAAAACCAAAGTATATAAAGAACTCACCAAACTTAGCAACAAAAAAGCAAATGAGTCAATTCAAAAGTGGGAAGAGAATATGGACAGAATATTCACTACAAAAAGATAGAAAAAGGCGAACAGACATGAAAAATTGTTCCAAATCCCTGATGATCAGAGAACTGACAATAGAGACAACAATGACATACCACCTCATACCTTACACCTGTGTGAATGTCATACTGACAGCAATAGCAAATACTGTAGAGGTTGTGGGGACAAAGGAAGGCGTGTAATTAAGCTTTTGTAATCAGAGCGGAGTAAATGTTGGCATACATTTGAAATCATAATGACATGTTTTTGAGTTAGGCTTTTCTTTAACAAAATATTAAAGTTACAACATCTGTGGATGCAGGCAAAGATCAAAATTAGTACTTCTGCATGTATCATTAGCTTAATGATCAAATACCTCAAGTTATAATCACTTATCTTAAAAGAGCCTGAAGGAAATAGCATATCAAAAAAGTAACTAACCTTATGGGGTAATTCACCAAGCTGGTTTTCCAGTCATGTGAAAGCCTGACCTTTATGTGCTGGTTTTCCAGACACTGGGACTCTACCTGATGCCTGCCTTCTTCATATTTGTAAATGTTAATATGCTACACCCTCACACGGCTAGAAATAGACCTTCTGTATAACCCAGTAATTACTTTCCTAGGGAAGTATGAGGAAACTTAGGAGTAAACACACTTATCAAAAAAGATATGTGTATACCTGTGTTCATAGCAGCAGTTTTGAATAGCCAAAACCTGGAAACAACCCAGTGTCCAACAACAGGTGATGAAAGTTATGATATATAAACACAATTAATACTTAGCTATTAAGACTAATGAATATATAAACTAATGATATACAAACACAATAATACTAAGCTATTAAGACTAATGGATATATAAACCAATGATATATAAACACAATAATAATCAGCTATTAAGACTAATGAATCCACCTTCTTTGCCCTATCTTGGATGGAGCTTGATGAAATCATGTTAAATGATATAAGGCAGAAAGAGAAATATGAGTATGGGATGGTCAGACTCATAAGCAGAAGTTGAAAAAGAATGACAGAAAGAGAAACACAAAACATAATTTGAGTGGATTTGGAGTACTGCAGCAAAGAAAAAAAAAACTCAGGTTGGGGATGAGGGTAGTGACACAGAAATTTGGTGGTGGGAATGGTGTTAATATATACTTTTAACCACTATTTAATCAATGGGATAGGGGGTAAATAGTTTTAATGTCTTGAGATTTTAAAAGCACAGATTTCAGTTCTGAGAACATATTCATTTAGTCTAGCCCTTAAAGTTTCAAGTTAGTAAACTGATTAAATTCTAGTACTGGGTTTAAATGATTAATGATTTTCTAATAATAACGTTTTAAAACACTTTATATATTTATTTTCCCTTTTGTTGCCCTTGCTGCTTTTTATTGTTATAGTAGTTATTACTGTTGTTATTGATGTCGTTGTTAGGTAGGACAGAGAGAAATGGAGAGAGGAGGGGAAAAGGGGGGTAGAGAAAGATAGACACCTGCAGACCTGCTTCACTGTTTGTGAAGCGACTCCTCTGCAGGTAAGGAGCCAGAGGCTCTAACCAGAAACCTTTTGCAGGTCCTTGCGCTTCACACCATGTGCACTTAACCCACTGTGCTACCGTCCAACTCCCTAATAATAACTTTTAAAAATATTAAAGTACATATAATGTTATAGCAGGGATGCCAGAAGCAACTGGTCTTATCAGTGTACATAAGATATGTTTATTTGTAAATAAAATTCACTGAAATGGTACAGTCTTGGATGGCACAGTTAATCTCAACCATGGGCTTTTCAAAGGAAAACAAGTTCCCAAATAACTTGGTTATAATAATACTTTTCTATTACTTTCTTATAGTTTTATAAGACAGCAAGGAACTGTTGGTATACATGAGACCCTTTCTGTTTCATTTGGTTTAAATCCCCCCTGCTTAACACTATTCCATTTACATAACCACTTCATTCTATTTACTGTTAACAAGTTCCACCCTCCCTCCAGGGCATTTGTAGTTCAGTGATAGGATTCTCGCCTAATCTGCCCCCTCCTTGTCACACTCTGATTTTTACCAGTCACTTTTCTCTCCACCCTCTCTATGTCACATCCTGTTTCCACCCTATTTGGCAAGTATATATAAAGACAGCATTGTGAGTTTTAGAGTACTTTACCTTGAGTTTAGCTTAGCTCGTCTTAGATTGTGCTGCGTCCTGCATGAATGAAGAGATACTGCCTACAGCTCAACTATGAGTCCCTGGTCGTCTGTTACCTGCCCGTGAAGCCAGCCCGGCGAAAACAACCTAACCCATCGAAAACAACAAGGAACCTTCCTTGTTCTCAGTAAAATCCATATTTTTCCCATCCTGGAACGTCTGGTGCTTGGTTCATTTTCCTTCATGCTTCTCTTAATCCATACCATTTGATATTGCATCTACTGATATCACCCAAATCAACGCAACCAGAGCCCACTCAACATATTTCAATTTGTACTATGTCAAAAGACGCCAGGCTTGGGATGGCAACCCTCCAGCTCCAATACTCTGATGATACCTCTTCTAACTCATAGGACTCCTTAGTTCCATTTTGGGTAGTGTACTTCCTAACAAAGTTACAGAACCTAGATATAGATCAGGGCCCATAAGAAAGTACTTAACCAAATAGTTTCTACTTAGATACCCTCCTCCCCTACTTCCTATTTCACTTTTCTCAATCACTCTAAGTCTAACCTTGTCAATAAAGTAAGGACTACAAAAACTGGGTAAGTGTAAGAGACTGGTTCACTTTAATGATGGCCCTTTTGGTCACTACAGGCCACCCCATCATGTGGGGCCCTAGTCAGGGAATTTTCGAATTCCCACGCAGATATGATGAAACTGGACTTGACAGATTCCTATCTCCACCATTACTGGTCACCTATATCAAAAGCAACATCATAAACCCCTTTGTGGGCCTCTAGAGAACCTTGCCCTCAATGTAGAACAATAATAGTAGGGACTGCCCTAATACCCAACATGATGTTAAGTCAACATACTCCATGTTCAATTACAAGACAGGGATGCCCATTGTCTCCACTAATATTCAACCTACTCTTGAGAACCCTAGCCATAGTAATCAGGAAAGAGAGGGAGAGATAGAGAGAGGGAGAGAGAGGGAGAGAAGGGAGAGAAAGAGAGAGAGAGAGAGAGAGAGATTTAAGAATCTAATGGTGATGTACAAAATTAAGTGCACATGTTACAATGGGCAAGAACCCTAGTTCTTCAAGCCCTTTTTCCACTCCTGCAGAGGAAATCACAAGTAGTGAAGTAATGATGCAGGCTTCTCTCCTCCCTCTTTCCTCTTGATTTCTGTTTGTCTCTGAGTAATAAATAAATACATTTTAAAATAAAGGAATATATTAAAAGGATACAGATTGGAAGAGAGGAAGTTAAATTGTCATTATTCACAGATGATATGATAGTATACACAGTAAAATAAAAATAATTCAGTAGGAAACTTCTGGAAAGGATCAGGCAGTATAATCATGTAGCAAGTTACAATATCAACATACGGAAATTAGTGGTAGGTCAGGAGAAGAAATACATAAAAATATTCCATTCACCATAGCAACAAAATCAATCAAATATCTAGAGATAAACCTAACAAAGGAAGTTAAAAACCTTCATACAGAAAACCATGAGATATTTCTCATGGAAACAGAAAATAGAAATTAGAAAATTTCACTAAGGGATAGAAGGTGCTCATTCACTGATTACCAGAGAAATGAACACATACATCAATGAGATACCACTTTACACATATAAGAATATCTTACATCAGAAAAGACTAACAACTAATATTGGAGAGGCTGTGGAGAGAAAATGAACTACTGCTGGGAGTATAAATTTATGTAACCCTTTCATAAAACAGTCTGGAGATTTCTCAGACACTAGAAAAAAACCTACCAGATGTTCAAGATCAGATTAATAATTTTTTTAAAGTGGTAAATTACATAATTTTATATTACTCAGCTGTTAAAAATGATGGAGTTATCATCTTTGCATCCTATTTGATGGAACTTGAGGACATCATATTAAGTGAGATAAGCCAAAAAAAAAACCCAATAATAAATACTGAATTATATTACTTGTAAGTGGGACTTAACAAACGGAAAGGAATGACAAAAAGTGAAACATGGACTAGACACAGTGCATTGCACCAAAGCAAAGAACCCTTGGAAAAGAAGAGAAGGGAGAGGAGGAAGAAAATTCTTAGGGCCTAGTGCATAATGAAATTGTACACATGTGTCAGTGCCTGTACTGTAAAGCATTAAATCCTCAATTAAAAAAGAAAAATAAATAGAGAGCCTAGAAATCAGTCCTTATACCTATGGTAAACTAATGTTTGAAAAGTATTCCAAAACATCAAATAGAAAAAGGAAAGCCTATTCAACAAATGTTAGGAAAATAGGGTTGAAACATTCAGAAGAATGATAATTAGACATCCACATTTTGTAAAAGCTAACTACAAATGTACCAATGATTTAAAAGTTAGGAAAGAAAACATCAAATACTCAGAAGAAAATATATACAGAATTTTTTTCCATGTAAGTTTTTGCAACATCTTCACTGATTAAAATATATTTGTAAGGGAAACAAAAGCAAATATAGACCAGTGGGACTACATCAAACTGAAAAGCTTCTGCATGGCGAAAGTAATGACCACCATAACAAAGAGATCAACCACAGAGTGTTAGAAAATATTTAAGATATAGGACTGATAATCAAAATAGACAAAGCACTCACCAAACTCAACAATAAAGAAACAAACTACCCTATTAAAAAATGGAGAAAAGGTATGGGTAGAATCCTCTCCAAAGAAGAGATCTATAGGGACAACACACATCAGAACAAATGCTCAAAATCATTGATCAGGGAAATACAAGTAAAAGCACTGAGGTATCACTTTACACCAGTGAGTATGTCATACACTAGGAAAAACAGAATCACCAAGTGTTGTAGAGGCTTTTGGGAGAAAAGGAATCTCCTTCACTGTTGGTAAGAAAGTAAGTTGGTATAACCCTTATAGAAAAACAGTCTGGAGATTCATCAAAACTCTAGAAATGTATTTACCTTAAGAGCCCTCAATATCTCTTCTAGGGATTTAGCCTGGAAATACAAAAACACCTTTGCAAAAATACTTGTATGCACCAATGTTCACAGCAGCACAATTTAACTATAGGTAGTATTGTTAGGTGATAATCAAAATAGTTGATAAATAATGATGCCCTTGAGGGTAAATTTAAAGCAGTGATGTAGACCATAAAAGAATTTTGATTCTGATTCTAAATACATTGGGGGAAATAAAACTCTGAAAAAATTCCATGAATCAAAAGCAGAAGTAACAAGGAGGAAGCTGTTCAAAGAAAAAAAATCCATAAAGTGTGTTCTTGGTTACCATAGACGCTTTCTTAATATAATCTGGTAAGTAGTCTTCAAGGTATTCCTACTTGTAGAGCAACAGAGATTTCCTAGTACAGGGGTGGGAGTACATAGAACAATGATTATGCAAAAAGACTCTCATGCCTGAGGCTCCAAAGTTCCAGGTTCAGTCCTCTGCATTACCATAAGCCAGAGCTAAGTGACGCTCTGGTAAAAGAAAAGAAAAAAAAAAAAAAGGATTCCCTATACATAAAATATAATTATATTATATTGCCTTTCAAATCTATTTTTCTATATTTTAAGTAAATAATTTGCATTGAATATTATTTCCCAAAATTCATTTATATTACAGTTACTTTTTAAAATACACATAAGCTTATAAAAATCTTTTGATTAAATTACAAAATAAAAATAGAAATGTATTTTGACAACTAATCATAAAATCAATATCAATTTAGTGAGACTTTATCATACTGTTGAAGGCAGTCTTCTGATTTATAATGTTATATATTAACATTTCAATTCTCCTCCAGTAACAACAAAAGATATACTGATGCTAAATTTCATTTTATTAAAGAAAACACTTGTAAACTGGAATGATCTAGATTAAGGTTAATCATGAACAACAATAAATCTCTTTTATTTACCATTTTTCTTTTTTTAATATTTTAATGATCTTTATGTATTGGATATATACAGCAAGAAATTGAGAGGGTAGGGGGAGATAGAGAGAGGCAGAGAGACACCTGCAGCCCTGCTTCACCACTCATTAAGCTTTCACCCCTGCAGGTGGGGACCGGGGGCTTGAATCTGGGTTCTTGTGCACTATAACATGTCCACTCAAGCAGATGCATTACCACTTGGCCCCTATGCACTAATTTTTCATATAAGTAATTGTCACTAAACTAAAAATGAAAGTAAGGATTTAATAACTGGAATAAATACTAGAGGCAGCTTATTCTTGTGTTCACCAACTTGTGCCATCATGAGTGTCAATATGTATACTTATTAAAATATGTATCTGAGGCTTTTTCACTGCGTTATGATTCTAATCCGGAGGCAGAGCCAAGATGACGATTCGGAGATAATGCATGGCCTGAGCAAGGAGGCTGCTTCAGAACTGGGAAGGGTGAGGGTAGGAATTTTAGGTCAGTAGTGGGATAGGGGTGCACTGGGTGGGCAGACAAGAACTAAAGATCCTAATTGAAGTTTATATTAATAACTAGAGCTTCACTGATTTTTGTGATCAGACATGTTTGGGAAACCATGACATAATTTAAGCTCATTCTTTTGCATATAAATAAAATAAATATATACATAACCACAGAAAAATTCAGTCGTTATCAGGCCAGGCAGTAGCAAAGATGAGAAACTAGTCCATGGGCTCTTACGCCTTTCTTTCTTTTTCTTATATTTATTTATTAATTATTAGTGATTTAATATTGACTTACAAAATTACAAGTCACATTTAGAAAAATGAAACTGGTCACCAATTAACACCATACATAAAAATAAGCTCAAAATGGATCAAAGATCTGAATATTAGAACTGAAAATATAAAATACACAGAAGGACATATCAGTGAAATACTTCATTACATTAACACTAAAGGTGTATTTGGAGACTTTACCTCATGGGCAAAAGAAACAAAAACAAGATTGAACAATGGCACTACATCAAATTAAACAGCTTATACACATCAAAAGAAAACTCCATACAAATAAACAGGAAACCTAGCAACTGGGAGAACATATTTGCAAACCATACTTCAGACAAGCAGTTGATACCACCTCACATATGGAAGAACGAACTTCATTAGCAAAACAGGAGATGATAAATGGTTTAAAGGATGTGGAAAGAGAACAAATTTATTAAACTGCTGTTAGGAATGCAAACTGGTACCACCACTATAAAGAATACTTAAACAAATACAAATTGTAAGACCTTATAATCCAGCAATTTCACTCACAAGCATTTATCCATAAGTGATAATAACACTAGTTCAGAGGGATGTATATAATCTCATGATCAAAACTGCATTATTCACAATAGCCAAAGTATGAAAGCAACCAAAATGCCCTTCAACAGATGACTGGATAAAAATGCTATGATGCATATACTCAATGGAGTACAATTCAGCAATAAAAAGATGACTTTGTGTCCTTTGGAATAAAATGGATGGAACTTGACAAGTGCAAACTGTTATCAAACATCATATAGCTTAACATAAAGAAAAAAGAACAACCTAATAAAATGGACAGAATATATGAATAGGCAGTTCACAAAAAAAGAGATACACATGACCCACAGACATATGCAGAAATGATCTAATTCACTCATCACCAGAGAAATGAAAATTAAAACCACATTGAGATACCACCCCACACATGAAAGCATGGCCTTCATCAACGACACAGGAAGGGATAAATTCTGTAAAGGATGTGGAAAGAGAGGAACTCTATTAAACTGCTGGTGGGAATGCAAAATGGTACAAGCACCATGGAGGATCCTTAACCAGATACAAATTGGAAGACCTTATGATCCAGCAATTTTACTTCTAAGCATTTATCCATAAGTAAGGAGGTAAAGGACAACTACAGGATGTTTTCACTCATGGAATCTAGAGAACTGAATACATGTATTTGAAACAAACAAAAAGCCCACCCATGTGGATTACCCTAGTAGTTATCTAGGGGGTTCTGAGTAGCAAAGACCTCCAGTGGTGGGAAAGTTGTGAAATTATAACCCTACTAATTTTTAATCCCATAAATCACTATTAATATAACCAACAGGACAGGGGAGAGAATAGATTTAATACTTCAAGTTCTGTAACTGCCTAGACCATAGCTCTAAGTATAAATACTTTCTTTAGCATAAGTATTTAAGGTATCAGATATGTAAAATGATCAAACTCTGTCACTGGGCTTAAATTACTCAAGGAACTCTAAAAATATACCTGTATATATAGGTTTTTAGATACCCAAGTTAACTACAACCTTAGGACAGGTAGATCAAAACCATTTGGCCTTGTCAGTATCTAAGATACAGAGACTTCCAGATACCCCTAAGGGCACAAAGCACAGTGAGTTTAAGTATATTATTGTAAATGCTAACCACTGGATTATCAATGAAATCAAAGCCTCAATTTACTTGATCATAATAATAATAATAAATTATTGCTATTTTAAATTCTTTTTAAGACTATAAGAAACCCTTCCCATTCTCTTCAAGAGGTCCTCATTTCTCCTAATCCTGGAATCCTGAGGACTATGCCCATTTTTCTTGATATTTATTCTCTCTGATTCCTTAATGCCATACTACTTGTTGACCTCTACCAAATCAATAATACCAGTATTAGAATAATATGTTATACTGCCATTGAATTCTTGCTTTGGACTATAGCCAGAGATACTGAGCCCAAGATGTCAACCTCATATCTCTTCAAATCTGCTGAGATCCTCACTAATACATGGGACTACCTAAATCCACATTAGATGACACATCATCTTAACGAAGTTACAGATACTAGAGACAGGCCAGTATTTAGGGTACCAGGTACCAGGTGCAGGTGTACATGTATACACAATCAAGGGGCAATTATATAACTCAAAGTAGAATTAGTCCTCAGTGATTAAACTTAGACCTAATAAACCTGGAATCCTAGTTGAAGTGCCTAAAGAAGGCATCATGAATTTTCTAGTTGACTAGAGTTAAACCAAATAAGCTTGGAAATCTAGCAGCAAGATGCAAAGAAAACAGATCCCAAAAACCCAATTCTGGTTAGGTTCAACAAATGATACTCAATGCTTTAACAATTGGAAGAAAGTCTAAAGTCATCAGATAAAGAGGGGACTACAAAAATTGGATTGTTTGTATTCTCATTATTATTCTTTCATTTTTTGAGAAAATGCTGTTTTATGAGAATGTGTAGTTTGAAGGTTTCAATTTCAAGTCTCCACAAATAAGCTAGTAAAACTTGCTATCTACCCAAGTGTTACAATTTATTGATTTCTGTCTATTGTGCCTATTTCTGTTGCCTGCTTTAGCAATGCCAATCATCTCAAACCTAGATTGTGTGCATAACAAGAAGGCACACCATGGAGATGAGCTATCTTATAGGTCTATCTTCAGCATGTTTTCTTCAGTGAAGTGCCATTTAAATCTATGTTTTTGTTTGTTTATTTTCTGGAGATTTAATGGTTTATAGTTTAGTCTCTTTAAAAAAATTATTGATGGATTAATGTTTTACATTTGACAGTAAATACAATAGTTTGTACATGCATAACATTTCTCAGTTTTCCACATAACAACATATTCTTCACTAAGTCATCTATTATCCTTTTTGGACCTGTATTCTCCCACCCACCCACCTCAGAGCCTTTTACTTTAGTGCAATATGCCAATTCCAGTTCAGTTCTTATTTCACTTAACATGATTGCTTCAAACTCCATCCAAAATGGACTGAAAATGGTGAAGTCACCGTTTTTAAGAGCTGAGTAGTATTCCATTGTGTATAGATACCACAACTTGCTCAACCAAACATCTGTTGTTGGACACCTGGGTTGCTTCCAAGTTTTGGCTATTACAAATTGTGCTGCTATGAACATAGGTATACACAAATCTTTGTGATTGTGTTAGTAGGGTTCCTTAGGATTTATACCCAGGAGAAGAATTGCAGGATCATAGGGTAGGTCCATTTCTAGCCTTCTGAGAGTTCTCCAGACTGCTCTCAACAGAGGTTGGACCGATTTACATTCCCACCAGCAGTGAAGGAGTGTTCCTTTGACCTCACTATCTTTTCAGCATTTGTTGCTGCTACCTTTTCTGATATATGACATTCTCACAGGAGTGAAGTGGTTTCTCATTGTTGTCTTTATTTGCATTTCTCTGACAATCAAAGACTTGGAGCATTTTTTCATGTGTTTCTCATCCTTTTGGATCTCTTCTGTGGTGAATTTTTTTTCATGTCCTCTCCCCATTTTTAAATGGGGTTGTTTTCTTGTTGTTGATTTTGGAAAGCTTTTTATATCATTTAGTTATTAAACTCTTGTCTGATGTATGGCATATAATGATCTTCTCCCATTATGTGAGGGGTCTCTTTGTTTGGATATTGGTTTCTTTTGGTGTGCAGAAACTTTTAAATTTCATATACTCCCATAGGTTTATACTTGCTTAGTCTTCTTTGTAATTGGATTCATTTCACTGATATCTTTCAAATTTATGGAGAAAAGAGTTCTGGCAATATTTTCCTCTAAGTATCTGATAGTATCTGATCTAACATTCAAATCCTTTATCCACCTGGAATTTACTTTTGTATTTGGTGAAATATATAGTGGTTCAGTTTCATTCTTCTGCATGTTTCAACCCATTTTTTTCCAACACCATTTGTTGAAGAGAATCTGCTTTCCCCATTTCATAGTCTGGGAACCTTTGACAAAGGTTAGATGTCCACAGGTGTGGGGGCTTACTACTGGTCTCTCAATTCTATTCCACTGTTCAGTGTTGTTTGTTGTGGCCAGGTATCAGGCTGCACCGTGGAGAAGAGAGAGGAGGTCCGGAGCAAGTGGGGCACACAAATCTTTATTATAGGATGGGGGGGTGGCTCAGGCCACGTGGAGTCAGCCAACAATGGCCATCCCCACTACCTCACTTCAGGGTGAGAGAAGGAAGAGAGCGCTGAGAGAGAGCTGAAGGAGCACAGAGAGAGCGAGGGGGGGGGGTGAGTGACCTTTTATTGGCCAACAACCAGGGGTGACTTGTGGGGGCAGGACTGGTTGAAGGGGGCACTGCTAGGATTTCGCTGGGTGTGGTAAAACCTGGGGGCAGAGACTGAATCAGAATAATTCTTCAGTGTCATCTCCTCCTTTCCCTTTATATCTAAATGGACATAGTAAAGAAAAATGGAATGGAGCAGGCTTAAATGTTATTAAAGAGTGCCGTGCTCAGGTGAGAAGATGTAGGACTTTCTGTGGAGGAGGGAAGGCTTAAATGGCTGCCAGCCTTGTGAGATTTATGTGTCCCCCTATGCTCAACCTCTCTTTAGAGAGAGAGAGACTTACCTGGAGGGACTCATCTCATAGGTTTAAGCGCAGCCTGCTCAACCATCTCTTCACAATATCTCTACGTCTCTTCTATCTTTCTACCTAGTAATAGCATAAGATGGTTCAAAGTCTGTAAAACTATCATGGAGCAGAAACCTTTTGGGCATAAACCTAAATGATATAACAAAACAGGAAGGGACAAGTAGGGGAGTAGTAAAAGCCAGTGTAAAGTGAAGGGAAGGTTTGGTGTGCAAAGGAACGTTCCCTGCTTGGGGGGGGAGGGGCAAGGGTACATAATGAGGGGGAGGCGGGAGGGCATGCCCCACCAAACAGAGGGGCATTGTATAGTCCTCAAGGCAACAGTCTGTAAAGTCTATGAACTACTCAGGGTCAGTCTATACAAAACCAGCAGCGTGAAGGGAAATAAGCTGCTTTAAAATTGTGTAAAATGTCTATAGGGTATGCCAGCAAGTCTGATATAAGTCTCAGTCCAAAGTAGATAGCTAGGGGAAGAATTGGCAGGGGATGAGACGCTGCGTGAGGGAGGTCAGTTGCTGGAATTCTGCTTTTCTGTAGATAGTCAGCTGGAACCATCAACACGTGACAGGCAAATCAGAAGCAAATCACAAGCAGGCATTGAGAAAGTTCTGTCCTTGGAGTCTGTGTATCAGGTTCTTCAGATCGCGTTAAGTGACATCTAGGGTTTCGGGAGGTGTGCCCCTGTAGTCGTGCTGTCTAGTGGGTGACGTCAGGGTGTGCAGAGGTTCAGATGGTTTTTCTGGGATTCCTGTGAAAGAAACACAAACAATCTGCTTCTTGTGGTTAATTTGAACTTGTAACAAGTTAGAGGTTTGTTATAGTTGATACTTCGATGATTATAATTGGTTTAAATATCTTTATGATTTTATTTAAAGGTCATCTAATGTGACCTCCTGTAGCAGTCTCTACAGCAGGATCTTGAGACAAATTTTAGTTAAAATATGTATTTTAAACAGACTCAAATTGCTTAGAGAGTTAACACATTTTCGTGACAATGATTTTAACGTTTACAGTGCCAGATTGATGCCAGATCTGTTGTGGATTAATTTCCATAAGATAGTTTACAGGGCACTTTTGGAGGCCCTCCAAAGGTGTCCTGTATATAAAGTTTATTTATTTTAGTTTTGGGAATGTATAGTCATGTTAAACATTTAGACTTTTACCTTAAATAGTTACCTTAGCAAATTAAATTTTACCTTGTCTGGTAATAATGTAGCTGTAGGGTTACACTTTTGACTGTTAAGTTAGTGTTACCACACTTGAGACATACCCATAAACATTTAATTATAACATACTGGAGGAAAAAGCACTTTTGTTATAAAAACATATCATTTTAAAAACAAATTTTTATCTGTCATTAGTCACACAGTTTAAGACTAAACACTTACATGTATACCAAAACTATATATAAAAGTCAAAAGAGGGAGAAAAACTAAAATTTTGGAATGTTTCTGGACGTCTCCAAAAACTTTGGCTGTGCCCAGCATTTTTATATAAAGCCAATTACCTTTTAGAGTACTCCGAGCAGATGGGTTATGCAAAAAAAATTTTTGTCTTCAACACACTCACTCGCAAAATACAACTGGCCAGTTATAACATAAGACATTCAGGGAAGGGGTAGGAGAGAGGTCTCTGTGAGCCAGATTTTGTTGGTTCTGCCGTGTCATATTACGGGTCCTGGGATGTATCCTGCATCTGGTCCTCTTGTAGTATTTCTTGTTCTTCAGGGATAACAGCGCCATCCTGCGGATATTGTCGGACGTGGCAGGCAGGAACCCAGACAGGTTTAGAGAAATTTTGAGGGAAAACGCATGTGAAACCCCTTCCCATGGTCAATAGGGGGTCAGGCCCTTTCCAAATTTTATCGAGTGGGTCTCTCCATTTGACCTTAATGCATGGGAGGGTAGATGGTGTTTGCCAGGGAAGAATAAAGGGGGCCAAGCCAACACGAAGAATACCAACACAGTGTGTCTATTCATGTTCCATACCAAGCAGTTCTAATTACAATGTCCCTATAATACAATTTAAGATCTGGGAGTGTGATGCCTCTTGTTCTGTTCTTTCTTCTCAAGATAGTTTCAGTAATTCTAGGTCTTTTGTGGTTCCAGATAAACATTTGTAGTATTTGTTCTATTCTCCTAAAAAATGTGGTTGGGATCTTGATGGGGATAGCATTAAATTTGTATTTGGTTCTGGGTAGTATACTCATTTTGATGATGTTAATTCTTCCAACCCATGAACATGGAATATCTTTCCACTTCTTTGTGTCTTTTTCTATTTTCTTGAGTATTGTCTCATAATTTTCAGTATACAAGTCTTTCACTTCTTTAGTTAGGTTTATTCCTAGATATTTTATTGGTTTTGTTTGCTATAGTAAAATAAATTGATTTCTGGATTTCATCTTCTTCTAACTTAGCGTTCGCATAGAGAAATGCCACTGACTTTTTAATGTTAATTTTGTAGCCTGACACCTTATTGTATTGCCTGATGATTTCCTAAAGCTTCTTGCTGGATTCTTAGGTTTTTCTATGTATACTATCATATCATCTGCAAATAGGGAGAGTTTGACTTTTCTCCTCTGATCTGTATCCCTTTAATTCCTTGCTCCTGCCTGATAGCTATGGCAAGAACTTCCAACACTGTGTTGAATAATAATAGTGATAGTGGGCACCCCTGTCTAGTACCTGATCGGAGGGAAAATTTTACACCATTGAGTATGATGTTAGCTGTACATTTGCTATATATATAGACTCCACTATCTTGAGGAATTTTCCATCTATTCCCATTTTTTTGTAGAGTTTTGATCATAAAGGGATGTTAGATTTTGTCAAAGGCTTTCTCTGCATCTATTGGTATGACCATGTGGTTTTTGGTTTTGCTTTTGTTGATGTCATGGATCACATTGATTTATTTGCATATATTAACCAGCTTGGTCATGATGAACAGTCTTTTTAATATAGTGATGTATCCAATTGGCTAGAATTTTGTTCAATATTTTAGCATCTATGTTCACCAGAGATATTGGTCTGCAGTTTTCTTTTTTGGTTGTGTCTCTGTCTGCTTTTGGTATCAAAGTGATGTTGGCTTCATAGAAGCTGGAAGGGAGTATTCCAGTGTCTTCAATCTTCTGGAAGGCTTTTAAAATAGAGGTATTAGTTCTTCTTTGGAGGTTTTGTAGAATTCATTTGTAAAACCATCTGTTCCAGGACTTTTATTCTTGGGAAGGTTTTTGATAACTGTTTCAATTTTGTTGGCTGTGATGGGCCTGCTCATATTATCTAGCTTCTCTTTATTTAATTTTGGAAGCTTGTAGGTATCTAGGAAATCGTCCATTTTTTTCAGGTTCTCTAGCTTGGTGGCATATAGTTGTTCATAGAAGCCTCGCATAATATGTTGGATTTCTGTAGTGTCTTTTGTGATATCTCCTCTTTCATTTATAATCTGGTTTATTTGGTTCTTCTCCCTTTTTGTTTTGTGAGACTTGCTAAATGTTTGTCAATTTTGTTCACTTTTTTGAAGAACCAACCATTACTTTTGTTGATCTTTCGTATGTTTTTTTTTCAATATTATTTATTTCTGCACTAACTTTAGTGATTTCTGTTTTTCTGGTTGCTTTATGGTTCCTTTGTTCTTCTTCTTCTAGGTCTTTAAGGTGCTGTAAGGTTGTTTATTTGTGCTTTTTCTTGTTTCCTAATGTGTGCTTCTATGGTCATAAACTTCCCTCTCAGTATTGCCTTAGCTGTGTCCCAAATATTTTGATACCATGTGTCTTCATTTTTACTGAACTCGTGAAACATTTATATTTCTACTCTAATTTCCTTTTCTTCCTTAATTTTTCTTTGATCCATTAGTTTTTACGTAGTATAATGTTGAGCTTCCACATTTTGGGACTATTACTAATCTTTTGTTGATTGCTAAGTGTTAGTTTAATTCCACTGTCATCTGAGAAGATGCTTGGGATGATTCCAATGCTCTTGAATTTGCTAATGCTGTCTTTGTGGGCTAATATGGTCTTTCCTTGAGAATGACCCATGTGGACTTGAGTAGAGTATGTATTCCACTTTCCTGGGGTGAATAACTGTGAAAATATCCAGTGGTTCTAGTTTATCTATCTCGTTATTTAGCTCCCTCATTTTTTTATTGATTTTCTGCCTGCATGACTGTGGGGACTTAAAGTCCCCTACTATTACTGTATTGCTTTTAATATATTTCTGTAGCACTTTCAGTAGATTTTTCATGTATTTAGATGGCTTCTCATTGGCTGCATAGATATTAATAATTGTTAACACCTCTTGATTGACTGATCTCTGAGCATTAAATAGTGGCCATTCAAATCTTTTTAAATTTTATTTATTTTAAAGTCTATCATGTCAGATATGAGAGTAGCTGTTCCTGCCCCTTTTTTGTGGGCCATTGGCTTGTATGATAGTTTTCAATTCTCTCACTTTGAGTATGTGTTTGTCTTGTTGTGTTAGGTGGGTTTCCTGTAGATAGCATATTGTTGGGTTGTGTTTTTGATCCATCTTTCTACTATGTGTCTTTTAATAGGTGAACTCAGGCCATTGATATTTGTTGATATCACCAGTTGAAGATATTTTAGTTCCATTCTTATAGATTTTTAGAGGGTTCTGATATATGGCCTATTTATGGTGGTCTGATTGTTTATAGGAGGGAGACCTTTCAGCTTCTGAGAGCAGTAGCAATGGAGACTCACAGTTGCATTTGGAGAGTCTTGGGGGAGTCCTCACCTCCCTTCAACAGTCTTTTTGTTGGACTGGATGTGGTGCATCAACTGGTAGACCGCCAGACTGTTACCAGCTGTTCAGTCTCTCCTTAGGTTCCTCTCTATCCACAGCCACAAGTGTTTGTACTCGCTGGTGATTTGGTACATTCCTGAAGTCATTGTAGTCCTGCTTTATTGCAGTCTTAGATGATCTCCTTTGTTATTTCTAGTTGACACTGGACAGGAGACTACAGTTTAGTCTCTAATGCATAGACATAACCTCTCATTTCCCTTTGTTTGATGTCTAGGAGTAACAACAGGATCCCAATGTGACATGATTCTCTGTTTTTGGTGTTTTTTTAATGTTAATGATTTTGTGAGTTCTTTATAAGTCTGGTTATTAACCACTATACATGATATACACATGTGAATATGTTCTCCCATCTAGCAGTATCCTTTTCTTTTTTTATTGGAGGGATTAATGGTTCACATTGTATACAGTTAATGACATATATGTACAATTTCTCAGTTTTCAGGAAAACACTTACTCCTCCAGTCTAAATACTCCTCCACCATCATGCACCAGGAAAAGAAAACTTGCATTTACCTTCAGAATCCTTTATCTAAATGTAAAACACAATATCCGGTGAATGCTCTACTTTGTGTTTTCCCTTTCTGTTCTTACTTTTCAATTTCTGTCTATGGGTGAGATTATTTCATATTCATCCTTCTCTTCCTGATTTATTACACTTAACATGATTACTTCAAGAACCACCCAAGATGAGGTGAAGAACGTGAAGTTGAATTCACCATTCTTGATAGCTGAGTAATATACATATATATAGTATTCTTAGCCACTCATCTGTTGGACACTTAGTATGCTTCTAGATTTTTGTGATTACAAGTCGTGCTGCTATAAACATAGGTAAACAAATCTTTTTGGATGGATATATCTGGTTCCTTAGGATATATCCTCAAAACAGAAAGTTCTGTGTCATAGGGTAGGTCCATTTCTAGCCTTCTGAGAATTCTCTAGAATTCACTCTGCAGTGTTTTGGTCAACTTGCTTTTCCACCAGAAATGCAAGAGGGTTCTTTTACTCCTGCAATCTATTTAGTATTCATTGTGGCTACATTTTCTTTTGTATGAAATTCTCACAGGAGTGAAGTTGTATCACATTGTGGTCTTCATTTGCATTTTTCTGACAACCAATCATTTGGAGCATTTTTTCATATGTGTGTTGGCTTTTTGGTGTTCTTTGGTGAAAATTTTGTTTATTTACTCTACCCACTTTTGGATAGGGTGATTTTTGTTGTTGCTGAGTTTTGTGACATCTTTAAATATATATTTGGCCTTTTGTCTGTTGTATGCCATTAAAGATATGGTTCTATTGTTTAAGGCTTCTTTTTGTTTGAGTGATGGTTTATTTTGCTATATAAGATTTTAACTTTGATTTAATTCCATTGGTTTGTTTTTGACAAAGGGGCCCAAACTATTAAATGGAGTAAGGAAAGTCTCTTCAACAAATGGTGTTGGGAAAAATTGGATTTAAACATACAGAAAAATAAAAACAGACCACATTTTGACACACACAAAAATAAACTCCAAATGGATCATAGACTTGGATGTTATACAAAACTATCCAATACTTAGAAGAAAATATTGGCAGAATAATTTTTCATCTAAGATTTATAGGCATCTTAAGTGACACAAGTCCAATTGCCAGGAAAACAAAAACATATTTTGTTTTGATATTATTTTTACTCTTCCTCCTCCTATTATTCTTCCCCTCCCTCTTATGCAAGGTCATATGTTTCATTTCTCTAAATACCCATCAAATACTATATAAAGAAGCTGTAACATATATACTAAATGAAATACTACTATACAATTTTAAAAGATGATATTGTGCCTTTGGGATAAAATTTATGGAACAGGAAGTGTTTATGCTTAGTAAAGTATGGAAGGTGGTTAAAGACAACTACCAGATGATTTAATTCATATGTAGAATAAAGAAAATTGAAAAATATGACTTCCATTGTGATATTTTAGCATTCCCCAGGTTGTTTTCCACATGTTCAACAGTTGAAAAAAATTATTGCTACTAACCCTGTTCTACAAGAAATTCAAAGAGGACTTATAGTAAAATCACAAGGACATTCCATAGTCATATAAATAATGGCAATGAAATCTCTTAAATCTGTAATTTCACTAGATGTGGTAAACATGGATTGTTTGAACTCATCAACTGAAAAAGCATAGAGCATTATGCTGGATTAAGTCACCATAGCATGATATTATGTCCTATGGGACAAAATAGATGTAACTAGAGTTGATTATGCAAGATAAGTAAAGAGATGGAAGACCAGATGGTTTCACACATGTGGAATATAGAGATCTGATAAACATGAACTTGAAAAAAATATATAACAGAAGCAGGAAAACCATTTGACAGACTTGTGAGAACTATAGTGGTTATCATTAGGAAGTGGGAGGGTAGTGACATAAAACTTTGGTAGTGGGTATGGTGTGGAACTATACATTGTAATTATACAATCTTGTAGCCTACTTTAATCACAAATTAAAAAAATTAAAATCACTATAGAAAATTTCTGATAAGAAATAATACTCAACAATTATTATGCATAAGGAGTAAACTATTTTATTTGAGTTTACTTGGAAACAGGAATGTAGGACGGTTTCATGGATGAATTGGAATTTTTGCAGCATGCTTCAGTCCAAAATAGATTACACAAAAACATCAATAGATGAAATACATCAGAATATCTACTAGAAGTTGCATTTGTTTAGATATCTGCACCATTAAAATTATTTAATGGTCACTGACTGAAAAATGTATCTTGTGCAAGTATAATGTAATTTCAAATATAACTAAAAGCAGGAAAATAGTCTATTTCAAAACACATAGGAAAATCAGAATCAGCATCTTAGAAACAGATTTCTTCTTGGTGATTTGTGTATCGTGAAAATAAACTAGGAAGGTACATGATATTCTATTAGAGCACTTCAAAATACTAATCTTAGCTTTATAAGAAACCCTAAAACTATTTGTCAAGTGGCAATACACTGAATACTGCTGCATTATGTTCTCTTGGCAGTCTATTGAAATATTTGTAATTTTCATGTTTTATAGTTCTCTTGAATCATTAGCACACTTTCATTTTAGAGGCTGTGCTAAATTCAGCACTAGAGTCAATAGTTTGAGGAAATGAGACTAAAGGACAAGATTTATTTTAATAGTTACAGAATTCAACTGGGAAAATTATCTGTCAGTATTTTTCTGGAACACAACACTCTAATTAGATTGGTGAAATAAAGGGAGATAGAAAGGACAAGATTAGAGATCTTCTTTGGGGAATAATTAGCCTTGAAGATGCAGCTGAAAGTCTATGAGCATTAAAAGTTGCATTATCATATCTTGAGGGAAAGGAATAAAGAGTATAGAAAAATTAAGAGTGATTGAGAAGAATATCTTGACAGAAGTGTAAGGCAAAGGGAAGATCTTAGAATAAATAAATTTTTTTTGCTGAAACTGAATCATTGAACAATTTTTTATTGTTATTGTTAATCTGTCTGTTTATATTGAACTGTTATCTTTTGCACTATAATTCAACTATAATTCAAATTGTTAAACACTGTCTTCTCAATGCTCTGTATGCATTGTAGAGTTTATGAGGGATGGACTGAAACCTTTACTTAATTAGGCATGATTTATTATTTAATGTTTAGTATTGAACAGCAAACTAATAGTATTTTTAAAGTAAATATCATCTTAGATCACAAATAATTTTATTTCTCATGTACTGTTTGCCAAATTAAGCATCAACATTTATTTACCTTCATCTATTAAAAGCTAGGTGACTTGCCAAATAACTTACTACAAGCCTGTTAAGACCATGCTGGAGGTTGTGACCTCAGTAGAAATTTTTTTATTTTTCTAAAATATCAGAATTTATGTTTAACAACACATATTAATTATATGACCAGAATTTCTCATCTTGAATATAAACATTTCTCTCTTATTTTGTCTTTGGTTTAAAGCAAGAGGTAGGAAGTACTACAAGCTTCTACTATGGCCTTGACAGACTCTAGTTTACTACTGACTATTCAAATGATTATGGTTATCACAATTTTTTAGAGTACACCAATATGGGAAGAAAATTAAAAATAGACACAGTGTAGTCATTTATAATATGACAACAGGCTGAACTCTACAAGCATATTTCTCAATAAAGTAGCAAAAAAAAAAAAAAAACTTATATGAGCATTGAAAATTACCAAAGGGAGATTCTGAAAATGGCGGAATGAGAAGCTGCTAGTGGCTTGAGCTCTGACAACATCTACTGGAAATGGTAGGATTTTTTGCCTTTAGCAGGACAGCCAATAAGGGGTCCTAGTGGTGACACCAAGGAAGTGACTATAACTCAATCTAGGTTAAAAAATAGAGTAAAAAGAAAGGGAAAAAATTTTTTTTATTCCTGAAGCACACTCCCTTCCTCCTCCCACCTAGTAACCAGTCCTTGGGGGCCAGGGATCTGCTCCTAGCAGGCTCCCCTGCTGAACTTCTTTCTTTACCAAGATTCCTGTCCCACCAGGGGGTTACATTCATGCTAATTCTATTCCTTTCGGAAACCCTTGGCCTTGTATCTTTCTAAATGGCCAATTCCAGCTACAAATATTCCAAAATATTACACCAAACAGAGCCTTACTCAGACAGGGAAAGACCGCCAGAGGGGTTTTTTTTTTTTTTTTTTTTTTTTGGTTTATTTTCTCAGGAATCAGCTGTCCCTGAGGCAATCTGGAGACATCCAAGGTGAAGATAGGACAATTTTTTTACTCTGTTCTATTTTATTACCAATACAAGATAAACACTTATCCATTCCCCTCCTCCCTCAGGTTGACCAGAATTAACTCTTAGTGTATTTTCCATTGCTAGGGGACCGGGTGTCTTATGCACTGCTAAAGTAACTTGTTTCACTCTTCCTACCCCCTCTACACACTCCCTTCCACCCCCTCATAGCTAATTAAATAATTAAAAATAAATAAACAAATAAAAAAATCTTTCCTTTCACTGCTCTTTTATTACTGTTATTTTTCTTATCTTTTCCTTTTCTCTCTTTTTCTTCTTCTTTTTTTCTCATTCTTGTCATCCATTCTTCCTCCTTCAGCTTTCTGAATTCACTGATACACATTTGGGAATTATTTGGGGGAAGAAATTTGACTCAGAGTGGACTCTCTCTGCATGTATCTCTGCTCTACTTCCCTTTCACTCTAGCTACCCCTAGAATATACAGTGGATAGTAAATTTGCATAACTGTCTATTCCTGCTATTCTTGTCTATTCCTGAGGTGTTGTTTATTTATTTATTTATTTTTTACTTTCTTAACAATCATATGCCTCTGCTCAGGACACTTGAGGCAATCTGTGACAGGTTTTTTACCCTGCTTTATTTATTATTAATATTATATAAAGGTGTATCTCTCCCCCCCTTTAGGTTGACCAGAATTAACTCTTAGGGTATCTTTCATTTCAAGGGGATTGGGCATCTTATCCATTGTGAGAGGAACTTGTTTCACTACTCCTAACTCCTCAACCCACTCTACCCTTCTCCCTCCTCCTAGCTAATTAAAATAAAATAACATAAAAATAAATTAATCGATTTAAAATTTTTCCATTCACTGCTCATTTATTACAGCTCTTTTTCTTATCTTTTTTCTTTTCCCTCTCTTCTCTATTTTTAATCTTGTTTTCTTTTCTTCCTTCCTTCTTATTTAGCTTTCTGAATTCACTGATATTCATTTGTGAATTATTTGGGGGAAGAAATCTGACTCAAAGTGGACTCTCTATGTGTGTATCTCTACTCTACTTCCCTTTCTCCTCTTGATACCCCTAGAATATACAGTGGATAGTAGATTTGCATAATTGTCTATTCTTGCTATCCCTTCTTTTCTTTCTCTTTCTTCTTCACTTGGACTTGGTTGCTATTTTTTCACAGAATGGAGACATTGTTTGGCTAACTGGTAGTGATTAAACTGCTTCAATCCTTGCTTCAGTTGCTATTGTAATTTCTGAAGTGGGTGATTGCATTTGTCATAAAGGCATTTAGTACAGTGTTGCTTGTACTCAAAACACAACAAGTGAGGGACAACAGAACATAAAAATAAGAAACACATAAATTAAAAAAATGGGTAGATCAAGAACAAATAAAATTGCTACTACAATGAATGAAGACAAGAAACCAGAAGAAACTATAAATCAACCAGAAGTAACCATAGATAAGAAAAGCATGCAAGCAATAATAAACTTATTAATCACAGAAATGAAAGCAACATTGGAGGAAAGGAATGGCAGTATTAGGGAAACCACAGTTGAGACCTCCAAGGAAAATACTGATTATCTTGAGGCAATTAGAGAACTGAAAACTGAAATAGCTGAACTGAGGAAAGAAACTGAGGCAAGGGAAAGCAGACTAACAGAAGCAGAAAACTGGGGCCAGGTGGTGGCGCTTCTGGTAAAGTGCATACATTTCAGTGCGCAAGGACCAGAGTTAGAGGCCCCATCCCCACCTTCAGGGGGGAAGCTTTGCAAGTGGTGAAGCAGGGCTGCAGGTGTCTCTCTCTCTCTCTCTCTCTCTCTCTCTCTCTCTCTCTTTCCCACCATATCATCCCCTTATCTTTCAATATCTGGCTGTCTCTATACAACAAATAAATAAAGATAACAAAAAAAGGAGAAAACAGAATTAGTAAAACAGAGGATGAGTTAGAGAAAAATAAGAAAGAGATGAAAGAGCTCAAAAAGATTGAGAGACACTGAAAATAACAACAGAGACATACATAATGATCTCAAAAGAAGTAACATTTGTATAATTGGCTTGCCATAGGAAGAAAGAGTGGAACAGGAAGTAAATATTCTAGAGGAAATTAAAAAAGAGAATTTCCTAGACCTGAATAACAGAAAGGACATTAAGATTCAAGAGGCCCAGAGAGTCCCAAACAGAATCAACCCAGACCTGAAGACACCAAGACACATCATAGTCACAATGAGAAGAAGTAAGGATAAAAAAAGGATCCTAAAGGCTGCAAGAGAGAAACAAAAAGTCACATACAGGGGAAAACTCAAAAGACTAGCAGCAGACTTCTCCACTCAAACTCTAAAAGCCAGAAGAGAATGGCAAGATATCTATAGAGCCCTGAATGAAAAAGGGTTTCAACCAAGGATAATATATCCTGCTAGACTTTCATTCAAACTAGATGGAGGGATCAAAAACTTCTTAGACAAACAACAGTTAAAGGAGGCAACCATCACCAAACCAGCCCTGAAAGAGGTTCTAAAATACCTCTTATAAACAAGAACATCACTATAATACTTGCAATATATCAGAGCAAATAAAAATTTGTTGAACAATGGCCCTCTAATACATTAAATCCATAATATCAATAAATGTCAATGGCTTAAACTCACCCATCAAAAGGCACAGAGTGGGGGAATGGATCAGAAAACATAACCTACCATATGCTGCTTGCAAGAATCCCATCTGACACAACAAGATAAACACAGACTTAAAGTGAAAGGATAGAAAACTATCATACAGACTAACAGGCCACAAAAAAAGTCATGAACAGCCATTCTCATCTCAAAAACAATAGATTTTAAATTAAATAAAGTAATAAAAGATAGGCAAGGACATTACATAATTATTAGAGGATCAATCAGCCAAGAAGACTTAACAATTATTAAAATCTATGCACCCCACGAGGGACCATCTAAATACATCAAACACCTTCTCAAACATCTTCAAAAATACATCTATAGTAATAAAATAATAGTTGGAGACCTTAACACCCCACACTCACAATTAGACAGATCAACAAAGCAGAGAATCAACAAAGATACAAGAGAATTAAATGAAGAGATGGACAGACTAAATCTCTTGGACATTTTCATAGTCCTTCACTCCAAAAAACTAGAATACACATTCTTTTCAAATCCACATAACACATACTCAAGGATAGACCACGTGTAAGGCCATAAAGACAGCATCAATAAATTCAAGAACATCGAAATCATCCCAAGTATCTTCTCAGACCAGAGTAGAGTAACACTAACATTTAACAACAAACAGAAAATTATTAAAAGTCACATAATTTGGAAACTAAACAACATACTCCTTAGGAACCACTGGTTCAGAGATTCACTCAAGCAGGAAATTCAAATGTTCCTGGAAACAAATGAAAATGAAGATAAAACCTCTCAAAATATTTCAGACACAGCTAAAGCAGTATTGAGCGGGAAATTTATAGCCATACAATCACATATTAAACAACAAGAAAAGCTCAATTGAATGAACTTACTGCACATGTCAAGGACTTAGAGGAATAGGAACAAAGAAACCCTAAAGCAACCAGAAAGACAGAAATCACTAAAATTAGAGCAGAAATAAACATCGAAAATAAGAGAAACATACAAAAGATCAATGAAGCCAAATGTTGGTCCTTTGAAATTAAACAAAATTGACAAACCCCTAACCAGACTCACCAAACAAAGAAAAGAGAAGACTCAAATTAATATAATTGTAAACGATGGAGGAGATATCACAACTGACACTACAGAAATCCAGAGAATCCTGCGAAACTTCTATGAAGAACTATAGGCCACCAAGCTAGAAAATCTGGAAGAAATGGATGTATTCCTAGAAACATATGCCCTTCCAAAAATGAACCAAGAATAACTACAAAACCTAAATGCACCAATCACAGAGAAAGAAACTGAAACCATTATTAAGAATCTCCCCAACAACAAAAGTCCTGTACCAGATGGCTTCACAAACAAATTCTACAAAATTTTCAGGAAACAGTTAGTATCCATACTTCTTAAGATTTTCCATAAGACTGAAGAAACAGGCATCTCCCTTCCACCTTCTATGAAGTCAAAATCACCCTGATACCAAAAGCTGATAGGGAAACACACACAAAAAGGAAAACTACAGACCAATAGTCTGATGAACATAGATGCCAAAATATTAAACAAGATCTTGGCCAACCAGATACAGGAGAATTTCAAAAAGATTGTTCATTGCGACCAAGTGGGATTTATCCCAGGAATGCAAGGCTGGTTCAACATCAATAAGTCAATCAATGTTATTCACCACATCAATCAAAGCAAAGCCAAAAACCACATGATTATCTCAATAGATGCAGAGAAAGCCTTTGACAAAATCCAACACCGTTTCATGCTCAAAACTCTACAAAAAATGAGAATAGATGGGAAATTCCTCAAGATAGTGGAATCTATATACAGCAAACCTACAGACAACATCATACTCAGTGAATGGACAGAAGCTGAAAGCATTCCGCGTCAGATTGGGTACTTGAAAGGGCTGTCCACTGTCACCGTTACTCTTCAACATAGTATTTGAAGTTCTTGCCATAGCAATCAGGCAAGAGAAAGAAATCAAAGGAATACAGATTGGAAGGGAAGAAGTCAAGCTCTCACTATTTGCAGATGATATGATAGTATACACAGAAAAACCTAAAGAATCCAGCAGAAAACTACTAGAAGTTATTAGGCAATCTAGCAAGGTCTCAGGCTACAAAATCAATGTACAAAAATAAGTGGCATTTCTTTATGCAAACACTAAATATTAAGAAGAAGACATCCAGAAATCAATCCCATTTACTGTTTCAGCAAAATCAATAAAATACCTAGGAATGAAGTTGACCACAGAAGTGAAAGACTTGTATACTGAAAACTATGAGTTGCTATGCAAGGAAATAGAAATGATACCAAGAAATGGAAAGACATCCTATGCTCATGGAATTGGAAGAATAAATATCATCAAAATGAATGTTTTCCCTAGAGCGATATACAAATTGAATGCAATACCTATCAAAGTTCCACCAAACTTCTTTAAGAGAATAGAACAAACACTGCATTCATTATCTGGAACCTGAAAACATCTAGAATTGTCAAAACCATCTTGAGGAAAAGAAACAGAAATGGAGGCATCACACTCCCAGATCTCAAACTATATTATAAAGCCATCATCATCAAAACAGCATGGTACTGGAACAAAAATAGGCACACAGACCAGTGGAACAGAATTGAAAGACCATAATTAAATCTACACACCTATGGACATCTAATCTTTGATAAGGGTGCCCAAAGGATTAAATGGAAGAAGGAGGCTCTCTTCAATAAATGGTGCTGGGAAAACTGGGTTGTAACATGCAGAAGAATGAAATAGAACCACTTTATCTCACCAGAAACAAAAATATACTCCAGATGGATCAAAGACCTGAATGTTAGACCAGAAACAATCAAATACTTAGAGGAAAACATTGGTGAAACACTTTCCCACCTACACCTCAAGGACATCTCTGATGAAATAAGCTGAATTGCAAGAAAGACTAAAGCAGAAACAAACCAATGGGACTCCATCAAATTGAAAGTTGCTGCACATCCAAAGAAACTATTAAACAAACAAAGAGACCCCTCACAGAATGGGAGAAGATCTTCACATGCCATCCATCATACAAGAATCTAATCACCAAAATATATAAAGAGCTCAGCAAACTTAGCACCAAAAAAGCAAATGACCCCATCCAAAAATGGACAGAGGATATGAACAAAACATTCACCTCAGAGGAGATCCAAAAGGCTAACAAACATATGAAAAACTGCTCCAGGTCACTGATTGTCAGAGAAATGCAAATTAAGACAACATTGATATACAACCTCACTCCTCTAAGGATGGCATACATCAAAAAGGACAACAATAACAAATGGTAGAGCGGCTGTGGGGACAGAGGAACCCTTCTACACAGCTGGTGGGAATGTAAATTGGACCAGCCTCTGTGGAGAGCAGTCTGGAGAACTCTCACAAGGCTAGACAAGGACCTTCCATATTATCCAGTAATTCCTCACCTGGGGTTATACTCAAAGGACTCCATAACACCTAACCAAAAAGATGTGTGTATTCCTATGTTCACAGCAGCACAAATCATAATAGCTAAAACCTGGAAGCAACCCAGGTGCCCAACAACTGATGAGTGGCTGAGAAAGCTGTGGTATATATACACAATGGAATACTATACAAATATCAAGAACAATGAACCCACCTTCTCTGACCCATCTTGGACAGAGCTAGAAGGAATTATGTTAAGTAAGCTAAGTCAGAAAGATAAAGATGAGTATGGGATGATCCCACTCATCAACAGAAGTTGAGTAAGAAGATCTGAAAGGGAAACTAATAACAGGATATGACTAAATTGAAAGTAGGGCACCAAAGTAAAAACCCTATGGTGAGGGGTAGACATGTGGCTTCCTGGGCCAGTGGGGTGTGGGGGTGGGTGGGTGGGATGGGACTCAGTCTTTTAGTGGTGGGAATGGTATTTATGTACACTCCTAGTAAAGTGTAGTCATATAAATCACTAGTTAATATGAGAGGGGGGAAATTAATTGTATGTCTCAAAGTTTTTAAAACACAGACTGAGTCTTCTTAATATATAGGCTGTGTATTTGATATGTGGACTCTTATCAAATGCCAAGACCAAGTAGATCAGAAGCAACCAGTAGCACAGCTATGTACAAGAAACTGGGTACTATACAGCAAACCCTAACAAAAGGACTTTTCAACATTAACCCAATTACCAAATAATATGATGATAACATTAACTATCCATTGTCTTTTTGAACCCTAAGACAGCAGGAACGTCACATCTCCACTATAATGCCTATATTTCTCCCAGTCTTGAAACCTTAGGATAGGGCCCACTTTCCCTCATGCCTCTCCCAATCCATATCAGATAATATTGCATCAGCCGATCGCAACCTAATCAAAGCAATGATTGCCACCTCAACATGGTTCAGCTCAGACTGTGTCCAGAGACTACACGTGTGGAATGACAACCCTTCAGCTTCATTACTCGGGTGAGACCTTTCCTTTCATAGTATTCTCTAATTCTATCCCAGGTGGATCACTTTCTAACAAAGTCCCAAAACCATGATATAGACCAGATTCTGTGAGAGAGAGCTTATGTTCACAGGTATTCATAAACTAGTGCAAAATGTATACCTGAAAGCAGAAGTACACTAGAGTTTGCAGTGAGTACCCCCCTAACACTTCCTCTCCACTATTCCAACCTTTGGGTCCATGATTGCTCAACAATTTGTTTGGCTTTGTATGTTAACTCTCTTTTCAGCCACCAGGTTGCAGATGTCATCAGGATGCCGGCCAGGCTTCCCTGGACTGAAGACCCCACCAATGTGTTCTGGAGGTCTGCTTCCCCAGAGACCCACCCTACTAGGGAAAGAGAGAGGCAGACTGGGAGTATGGACTGACCAGTTAACGCCCATGTTCAATGGGGAAGCAATTACAGAAGCCAGACCTTCCACCTTCTGCAACCCACAAAGACCCTGGGTCCATGCTCCCAGAGGGATATAGAATGGGAAAGCTATCAGGGGAAGGGATGGGATATGGAGATTGGGTGGTGGGAATTGTGTGGAGTTGTACCCCTCCTAGCCTATGTTTTTTTTTTAATTTATCCTTTCTTAAATAAAAAATATATTTAAAAAAGAAACAAAGCATGAAAAGTAGGAACCAGGTTTACCGTCCTATTATTTCCCTCACAAATAAGCTAAATATATCCTTCTCACATGCTCACTTACAGAAATTATGCTCTAACTGCAAAGGGAAGTTTTTCTGAGTGGTCAAGCAGTGCTGCAGGTGTCTCTCTGTCTGTCTGTTTTCCTCTCTATCACCCAATTTTCCCTTGATGTCTGACTCTATTGAATAAATAAATACAGATAATAAAAAAATAAGTTCTTTTTTAAAAAAAGATTCTTTAGAAAATATACTCTCATAGTTTTGGATTTTTTTCCAAGAGGTCTAAGATTTAATTTCTGGAATCAATGGAATGGTTTCTTAAGATGTTGGGGTAGCTTAGAAGGTTCCTACTCATTTCACAAAGTGTGAGCTCTGATTTACAGGGATGCAGCTGTCACATAGGGTCCTAAGCTGATTGTGGGTCCCAGATCACATCACATTGATGGGATTTATAGTCAACAATATTTATACACCTTTCCCATATTTACTCTCTTCCCTGGTCCAGCTTTCTGGTACTTTTTCCAGTAATGACACTATCTCCCCAGACAATAACTTGGATCCACCTGCATATCAGATTTCACGCTCAGGGAGAAAAAAAAAAAAAAAACTAGTATAGCCACAGGCCCTTTGGAATAAAATATTCCTATATCTACAAAACGGAGGACCCACCCCCCCCCCAACTCTTCATCTGCACTACTCCAGCCTTTAGGTTCATGATTGGTCAACAATTTGTTTGGCTTTATATGTTAACTCTTTTTCAGCCTCCAAGTTCCTGATACTACCATGATTCCAACCAGACTTCCCAGGGCAGAGGACCCCACCAATGTGTCCTGGAGACCTGCTTCCCCACTACCAGTTCCCTATGTACCCATCTTCTATCCTCCCAAATATAACCATCATAGTTCTCACTAGTCTTATGAAGAGTTTTGCTTGCTTCTGTTTTGTTTGTTTGTTTACAAGTTCATGTGTATCAGTTTTCTAGATTCCACATATGGATGATATTATTTGATGGCTGTCTTTCATCTCTTTACTTATTTCACTAAGCATAATCACCTCCAGTTCAATCATTGTGTTCCAAAACACAATATCATCTTTTTGATCTCCAAGTAGCATTCCATGTGGTACATATACATAACTGTGTTAGCCAGTCATCTGTTGATGGACACTTAGGCTGTTCAGTCTTTGGCCACTGTGAACAATGCAGCTATGAATGAATACTCAGATACACATATTCCTTTAGCTAAGAGTTTGTGTGTCCTTTGGGTAAATGCCTAAGAATAATATTGCTGGGTCATAAGGTAGTTCTATTTTTTATTTGTTTAAGGACTCTCCATACAGTCTTCCAAAGTTGCTGCGTCAGTTTGCATTCCCATCAGCAGTGAAGAAGGGTCCCTTTTTCCATCCATAACCTCACCAACACCTGTCTCTTTCTGTTTTATTAATGTAGGCCATTCTCACAAGTATGAATGGAATCTCAGTTCTGATTAGTATTTCTCTAATAATAAGTGAAGTGGAACATTTCTTCACGTGTCTGTGGGCTATATGTATCTTTTTTTAAACTGTCTATTCATTTCTTTGACTCACTTTTTCATTGGATTATTTTTTCCTTTCAGTTGAGCTGTACCAGTTATTTATAGAAATTTGATAGCAATCACTTGTCTGATGTGTTATATATGTAAATATCCCATGCCAGTTACTGGACTGTCTAGTTATACTTGTATAGTTTGCTTTTTATGTTTCCTAGTTTAATATAGTTCCATTTAGTTACTCTCACCTTCCTTTTACATGCCCATGGACTCAAATCTCCAAATGTTTATTTGATGTTAAAATATTGCAATATTTTTTTCCATATGTTTTAGAATTTCTGGTGTGACATTTTGTTCTTTGATCCATTTTCATCTGATTTTGATGCACAGTAAAAATAATAATCTAAATTTGTTTTTCTGTTTGTGGCAGTCCAGTTGATCCAGCACCATTTATTGAAGAGGCCTTCTTTTCCTCCATTGAGTGGTTTGGCCCCTTTGTCAAATATTAGGTGATTTTATCTGTGTGAGCTCACTTATGGGATCTCAGTTCTGTTCCATTGATCCTGGTGCCCACTAGTATTCCAGTACCATGACGAATTAATTGCTATAGCTTTGTAACATAAACTGAAGGTTGAGAGATTTGATACCACCATTTTATCATTTTTTCTCTCAGAAATGCTTTGGCTCTTTATAGTTTTGTGTAGTACCATGCAAAATTTTGACTTGTAAATTATTATTTCCAATCAAAACAATAGAAATGATGGGGGGATAGCTCAGATGGCAGAGCATAGAACTGCATATCTAAATCTTCAGGTTCAATCTTACCCAAAATAACAAATGAAAACAACAACATTTTCATGCTCTGCAAATGGGAATTTCCCCACAGTACATGGCTGACATAATCTCCTCTAATTTCAAAGGAGAATGTACAACTTAAAATAATATAGCTTTTTATTGTCCTCCATGGTAACTTCCCTAGATGGCTTTTTTTGTTTGTTTGTTTACTTTTTTTCTTTCTTTTCTTTTTTTTATTTAAGAAAGGAGACATTAACAAAACCATAGAATAAGAGGGGTACAATTCCACACAATTCCCATAACCCGATCTCCATATCCCATCCCCTCCCCTGATAGCCTTCCCATTCTCTATCTCTCTGGGTGTGTGGATCCAGGGTCGTTGTGGGTTACAGAGGGTGGAAGGTCTGGCTTCTGTAATTGCTTCCCTGCTGAACACGGGCGTTTACTGGTCGATCCATATTCCCAGTCTGCCTCTCTCTTTCCCTAGTAGGGTGGGGCTCTGAGGAAGTGGAGCTCCAGTACACACTGATGGGGTCATCTGTCCAGGGAAGTCTGGTCAGCATCTTGCTGGCATCCAGAACCTGCTCTCAATTCAAATAAAATAATATTGCATCCTTGGATTGCAACCTAATCATCGCAACGAGTGCCACCCCAGCATGCTTCACTTCAGACTGTGACCAGAGACTTCAGGTGTGGATGGCTTTTTTTTTTTTTTTTCTTCCAAGGTTATTGCTAGGACTCAGTGAGGGCACTGTGAATCTACTGCTCCTGGAGTCCTATTTATTTATTTATTTATTTATTTATTTATTTATTTATTCATTTTACAGGATAGGACAGAGGAAAATTGAAAAGAGGAGTTGTAGAGAAAGAGAGACACCAGAAAACCTACTTCACCATTTGTGAAGTATTTTCCCGCAGGTGAGGAGCCAGGGGCTGGAACTCTGATCCTTGTGAATTGTGCTATGTGCACTTAAGCAGGGTTGCTCCACTGCCCACTTCCCAGATGACTTTTTTCTCCTCAATGTACTCTGTCTTAACTATTTATTTAAGATGGTTTCTGTTACCATGTAAGTAAGCTATCCAGTCTTACTGAGTTTCTCCATATTTACAGGAAATACACATGATATTTTAAAATTTTCTTTTGATTTCTTTTTGCATAGTAATCTGATTTATGTCTGTGGATAATTGAGAGGGATACAGGGAGATTTACTCTGTGCCTTGATATAAACAACACAATTATAAATAATCAGTGGTTTAAAGAAGAAAGCAAAGTGACAAGAGCACCTAGTGTCTTAAGATAGAGAAAGTTGTAGAGGGTGTGGTGTGCTGACACAGTCATAGGGAGTTAAAAAAAAGAAAATTATATATAAATGGAAACAGAATTTTTTAATTGAGTGATTAATGTTTTACAGTTGACAATAAAATGCAAAAGTTTGTACAAGTGGAATGAAAACAATAATTTTATGTAGCATATTCCCCCTAAAATTATTTAACAGGAAAAAGAAAGAAAAAACTAAAAATTGTTTTCACATTAGTGAAAATGAAGGCACATATTAATTAAATAGTGATTCATATCACTACAAGTTGATAGGAGTGTGCATAAACACCCACCACCAAAAGACTGTGACCCATCCCATCCTCCCCAATCCCCTAATGAAGCTGAGCATCCACCTTCACTATACACCAAGACTTTTACTTTGGTGCCATACTCCAAACTCAGTCAGATCCTGCTTTGAGTTTCCCTTTGTGTTATTCTTTTTCGATTTCTGTGACTTCATGTTCATTAATGTGAAAACAATTTTTAGTTTTTTTCTTTCTAATTAATATGAGAGGGGAAAATTGATTGAATGTCTCAAACTTTTTAATGCACACACTATAGACTGAGTCTTTGAAATGTTGACTCTCCTAAAATTTTAGAATAGGAGATCAGAAGCAACCAGTGGTGTTACTTTATAAAATACAGAATATATAAATACATCAAAGGACATATTATGGTGATGTTGTGAATGATACAGAAAATCCTAACAATGGGATTTTCAAAATCAACCCAATTTCCAAATAATGTGATTATAAAATAACTATCTATTGCCTTCTTAAATTCTAAGACAGCAGGAACCTCCCGTTTCCTCTATATAGGGTCTATATTTCCACCAGTCCTGGAACCTGTAGGGTGGGACTCACTTTCCAGCATGTTTTTCTCAACACATATATATTGATACTGCATCTGCTGATACCAATCTATTCAATGCAATGAGTACCACCTCAGCATGCTTCATTTCAGAATGTGTCCAGAAACATTAGTTGTGGAGTGTCAACCCTTCAGCATCAATACTCAGGTGAGAACTTTCCTTTCTCATAGGACTCCTTAATTCCATTTCAGGTTGTCTACTTCCTAACAAAGCCTCAAAACCTAGATATTGACCAGGTCCCTTGAGATAGGGCAGATGTACATATGTACACACAAATTAGGGCAAAATATATACCTTAAAGCAAGAGTGCGCAATAGTTTGCAGTGAGTCAATAAATGAAGCAAGCAAATAGAAAGACCTAAAAAGACACCATGCAAGAGCCCGATGCCAGCACGCTAGAGCCCGATGCCAACATGCTGGAGCCCGATGCCAACATGCTGGAGCCTGAGGCCAGCCCACAGGAGCCGGCTCTCCACCGCGTGGTGCAGGGCACTGGACGCGTGATCCCTCCACGCTGCTCGGCCACTGCGAACAGGGCAGCAGACATGGCAGGGCCATGGGGCAGGGCCGCGGCGGCCCATCATGGCCGCCACCCCTGGGCACCTAGGCTCACGCCTTCTGCAAAGCTGGCCTGCCTGCCCTCTTTCTATGAATTCTGGAACCATCCCGGGCCTCCCGGACCCCCGGGCTCCCTGCCGAAACTGGGCACACGAGATGTCCAGCCGCCGGTCCGGTCTGAAGGCAGACAAGCTGGAGTATGCAGAGATTTGTGCAGAGATCGCAACCTGCAATTCTTAGAAGTGGAGCTGCGCGGGAAGCCACCTCCGGATGGTGAACCCCCCCCCAACAACTAAGACAGTACAGATTTAAATTCGTGTTTAAAATGACATGTCTTTGTAACAAAGGTTTCTCTCCTCGTGTATTAATGACTATGTTTAATGTGTATGTTTAAAGTTTGGTAAACAGTAGCTTTAAGGCTAAATTCTTACTAGTCAAAGATAAATGAAAAAGGTTTTCAACGTAATTCTCATAAAGATAAAAATTAACTTACATTTAAAGTCTGAGGTAAAAATTAGTTAACAATCAATATATTTCAACTAAGTTGGTCTAAACAAAAGGTTAAATAGACTTGTTGATATGTAAAACACTACCTTCTCTATTAGAAATGGTAGATCGCACAATGGCTATGCTAATTATTCTCATGCCTGAGGTTTCCTCTCCGGCCCACACCTAGGGTGTGTCTCCATCTTGAATGGGTGTAACAAAAGGTTAAAAGACGTTGTTGATATGTAAAAGTCTCAAATTCCTTCTCTATTAGAAATGTTAGATCGTGCAGTAGATATGCTAATAACAAGTTTTGTTTCATAGTAAGTAAGTTGCAGCCAGCTGCCTTTGGGACCCTAGGCCGTTCCCCGCCCCCATGCAAATGCCCGTCGAGCCAAGTAGCCCCCCAGAGGCAAGAAATGTTTTTTTTTTCAGATATGGCCCCCTCAGGCCTTCCCTTGGCAACATGCTGGTTTTGGTTATATATGTTTCTGTTCACCCCACACCCTTGATACTATAGTCATTTAGTTAAAAAGAAAAGGGGGAATTGTCATATGCTTTACATTGGCTTGTTCTAGCCCTCCCCCTCCAAGAGAATTGGATGAGTCCTGTTAATTTCGCGGGCCTGCTTGGCCCCACCCCAAGGGACCCTGGGAGAGGGTTCCTGAGTCCGAGAGTTCCTGAGTTCCCCGAGTGACAGAGTTCCTGAGGTCCGGAGTTCGAGAGTGCGAGGGTGCGAGAGTTTCAGAGTTCGAGAGTAAGAGAGGGTTCCTGAGTCCGAGAGTTCTTGAGTTCCTGAGTTCGAGAGTTTCAGGGTTACAGAGTAAGAGAGAGTGCCAGAGAGACAGAGTTCCTGAGTTCCTGAGTTCCAGAGTAAGAGAAAGAGTGCTTGCGCCGCCGCAAAGAGAGCAGAGTTCTGTTTGGTGATTAGTTTGTCTTAGTTTATGAATAGTTCCTCCTGAATAAAGAAATACAGCTTCCCTTCCCAGCCGTTGTCTCCGCGTCTCTGTTCACCACCGTGAAGCTAGCCGGCCCGGCAAGAGCCTCCGAAATTTTAACAACACCTCAAAACCTAGATATTGACCAGGTCCCTTGAGATAGGGCAGATGTACATATGTACACACAAATTAGGGCAAAATATATACCTTAAAGCAAGAGTGCGCAATAGTTTGCAGTGAGTCAATAAATGAAGCAAGCAAATAGAAAGACCTAAAAAGACACCTTAAAGGACCTCTAATGAAATAGTTTCGACTTAAGCCTAGATAGCCTCCTCATCTACCTCTTATTACACTTCCCTCAGTCACTCCAAAGCTAACCTTATTAAAGTAAGGACTACTAAAGCTGAATAAGGGCACGAGACTGGCATACTTTAATGATGACTCTTTAGTCACTATCAGGCCACCCCATCAGTGGGAGCCCTAGTCATGGAGTCCTGGGATTCCCCCACAAACATGATAAGCCTAGACCTCAAATAGATCCCTCTCTCCATTATCACTGGTCATCTCCATCAGTAGCAATATAATGGACCCCTTTGTGGGCCCCCATAGGACCTAGCCCTCAATGTGAAACAACAATGGTAGAGAATGTTCCATCCTCCAAAGGGGGGTTGGATAACATACTCTTTCTACCACCTGAAGAATAAGGGTCCTGAAATTGGTGCAACTCAGAATGTTCCTACTGATTACCACAAAATGCAAGTTCAGACCTACAAGGATGTAGAGGCTATTTAGGCTCCTATGCTGAATATGGGCCCCAGATCAAATCGATGAGGTTTACAGTCAACAATATTAATACATTTTTCCATATTTGGAAGCTACTATCTTCCCTGATCCAGCTTTCTAGCCATTTTTCCAGCCATGATATCATCTCCCCAGACAATAACTTGGGTCCACCTACATATCAGATGTCAGGCTCAGGCAAAAATTAATAAAGGCATGTGCCCTTTGGAATATACCTAAAATAGGCCTACTAGCTATTTCCAAAACGGATGCCCCAATTTTTTATCTGCAATATTCTAGCCTTTAGGTTCATGATTAATCAACAATTTGTATGACTTTATATGTTAACACTTTTTCAGCCACCTGGTTCCAGATGCTACCATGATGCCAACCAGACTTCCCTGGACAGTTGACCCCACCAATGTGTCTTGGAGCTCTGCTTCTTCAGAGCCCTGCCCCACTAGGGAAAGAGATAGATAGGCTGGGAGTATGGTTCAGCCTGTCAACTCCCATGTTCAGTGGGGAAGCAATTACAGAAGCCAGACCTTCCACCTTCTGTACCTCATAATGACCCTGGGTCCATAGTCCCAGAGGGTTAAAGAATAGGAAAGCTATCAGGGGAGGGGATGGAATACAGATCTCTGGTGGTGGGAATTGTATCTGTTTTATCCTATGGTTTTGTCAGTGCTTGCATTTTATAAATAAATAGATTAAAAATTTAAAACTTAGATTAAAAAGAACTTTGCCAATGCTTTTGTCTAAATATTTTATGATTTCTAGTTTAATATACAAATCTTTGATTCATTTGGAATTTACTTTTGTGAGTGGTAAGACAAAGTAATTCAATTTCACTCTTCTCCAAAATTTTATTGATTTGATAATGATCAACAAGTTTGTTGGATAAGAGAGGTACAATTCCATGCAGTCCCCACCACCAGAGTTTTACATCCATCCCTTCTATTAGAAACTTACCTATTCTTTTTCCCTCTGGGAGTATGGTTCTAGAATTATTATGGAGTGGCAAAGATGAAAGGTTTGGCTTCTGTAATTGCTTCTCCATTGGATATAGGTTTTGGCAGATTAATCCCTACTCTCAGCCTGTTTCTTTCTTTCCCTATTGGAGCATGGTTCTAGAGAGGTGGGGTTCCAGGACACACTGCTGAGGTCCTCCTCCCAGGGAAGTCAGGTTAGTATCATGGTAGGATCTGAAACTTGGTGGCTGAAAAAAAAAAAGCATTAAGATATAAAGCAGAAAAAATGTTTAATAATTAGGAGCCTAAAGGTAAGAATATAGCAGATGAGATTTGGAGTCTCCATTCTGGAAAAGCTAGGAAGTCTTCTTTAGATATATTCCAAGGAGCCCATGATTTTACTAATTTTTGCCTGAGCCCCACAGTTAACATGCAAGTGGCCAAAAGTATTGTCTGGGGAGATGTTATCAGAATTAGACATAGGAGTAGAAAGTTGGATCAGGGAAGAGAGTAGTTCCCAAATAAAGGAAAAGTATATAAACACAATTACTCTAAACCCCATTAATTTGATTTGGGGCCCATATTCAGCATAGGAATCTCTATAATGTTTGCATCCCTTTATGTCTGAGCTCTCATTCCACAATCATAGCTAGGAACATTCTAGTCTGAACTCATTTCAGGGCCTGTCTTCCAGGACTGGCAGGGTATGTTGACCCAGCATTCCTTAAGAGAGTGGAGCAGTCCCTACTACTATTATACATTGAGTAAAAGTTCCTGTGGAGATCCACAAGAGGGCTTATAATGTTGTTTCTGATGTAGATGACAGTGATAGTGAAGAGAGGGATTTGTTAGAGGTCTAGGCTCATAGTATCTATGTGGGAATCCTCTGGTTCCCTGACTAAGTCCCCAGATGATGGGGTGGCCTGGTAGTGACCAAAATAGGCATCATTAAATTTTGCTGATCTCTTGCCTTTATCCAGCTTTTGTAGTCCTTACTTTATCTGAGAAGTTTAGCCTTAGAGTGGTTGATTAAGTGAAATAAGAAGTAGGTGAGGAGGGTATCTAGGTTTAAATAGAAACTATTTGATTAAGTACTTTATGGTGTCTTTTTAATGTCTTTCTACTTGCTTCCTGCACTTACTGAGTCACTGCAAACCATTGTGCACTTTTACATTAAGGTTTGTATTTTCTCCTAACTTACGGACACAAGTGCACATGGGCTTTAGCTCATTGGCCTTAGTCTATATCTAGCTTCTGTGGCTTTGTTAGGAAATGCACCACCCAAAATGGAACTAAGGAGTCCTATGAACTAGGAAACGTCTAATCAGAGTAATGGAGCTGAAAGACTGAACATCCCATACCTGGCATCACTGGACACCATCCAAAGTGAAACATGTAGAGGCGGTATTTGTTGTATTGATTATGTTGAGGTCAGCAGATGCACCATCACATGGTATGGATTGAGAGAAGTGTGAAGGAAAATGAGGCAGACACCAGAGGTTCCAGGACTGGAATAAATATGGGTGTAGGGAGAATAGGGTAGATTCCTGTTATCTTAGAGTTTAAGAAGACAATAGCTATTGTTATAACTAAGTTATTGATCCAAGTCACTGACTGTCAGAGAAATTCAAATGAAGACAACAAATATATCGTGTCACCTCTGTGAGGATGTCATACATCAAAAATGTTAGCAGAAAAAAATTCTGGAGAGGTTGTGGGACAAAGGATCCCTCATGTACTGCTGGTGGGAATGTAAATTAGTTCAACCCCTGCAGAGAACAGTCTGGAAAATGCTCAAAAGGCTAGAAATTGCCCTATATGAACCAATAATTCCTCTACTGGGGATATATTCTCAGGAATAAATACACTTATCCAAAAATATATGTGTATACCTATGTTCACAGAAGCACAGTTCATCTAGTAGCCAAAACCTGGAAACAATCCAGGTGCCTAACAACAGATGAATTACCAAGAAAGTTGTGGCATATATACATAATAGTATAGTACTCAACTACTAGGGATAATAAACCCACCTTCTCCGATCTATCCTGAATGGAGCTAGAAGGAATTATGTTAAGTTAAATAAGTCAGAAAGAGAAAGACAAGTATGGGATCCCATTCATAAACAAAAGTTGAGAAAGAAGAATGGAAATGGAAACACAAAGCAGAATTTCACCAAGTTTGGAGTACTGCACAAAGTAAAAAACTCTGGGGGAAAAGGGAAAGTAGATTTTCAGCTTCATTAAAGGTGGTAGGGACACAGAACTTTGGTGTTGGGGATGGTGTTAATATACATTCCTATTAATTTATAGTCTTATAAATCACTATTTAATCTATAAAAGATGGGAAAAATGGACTGAATGTTTCAAACCTTTTGATGCATAGATTCTGGTTCTGAGTATATATTCCTTCAATCTAAACACTCAAGATTTCAAATTGGTAACCTAATAGAATTTTAACAGTAGGATTGAATCATTAATACATTTCTAATAATGAATACATATATAAAATTACCTATAATATTTATAATATTAGACCAAGGAGGCCAGAAGCAACAGGTCTTTTAAATATATAAGATACAGTTATTTGTAAATAGCATCAAATTATATAAATCATGGTAAAGTCTTATATGGTACATTAAATCCTAACCATACGATTTTCAAAGTAAACCAAAATTTTCTCCATATTTTAATCCAATCTTCCCAATATCATTTATTGAAGAGACTCTCCTGACTCCATTTAATATTCTGGGTCCCCATGTCAAAAATTATATTTCCATAGTTATAAGTGCTTGTTTATTGACTTTCAACTCTATTCCTCTGGTCACTGTGCCCATTTTTGTTCCAGTACCAGGCAGTTTTGATTAAAGTAGCCTTATTATATAGTTTGAGACCTTGGAACTTGATGCCTCCAGTCTTGTTCTAAGAAATGGAAAGATATTCCATGTTCATACATCCAAAGAATTATCATCAAAATTACTATTCTACTCAGAGCCATATACAGATGCAATGTAATCCACATCAAGATCTCACCAAATCTCTTCAAGAGAATAGCAAAAAGCTACAAAACATTATCCGGAATAAGAAAATACAAAGAATCACCAAAAATCTCTCAGATATTGTGTGGTTTTCTTGGTATTTTAGCTGTTAGCTTGGCTATTGTTTCTACTCTTCAGGATTTTTGGTATTTACCTATTTTATTCCTTTGCTTTTTTCTTTCTTTCTAGTCTCATCTGTTGTTCTCTTATTTCTGTTACAGTTTATTCCATTTTTTTTTCTTTAATGGCACTCACATGGACCAATATTTTAGAGTCTATCTTGAATTTTTCATTGCCTATACTTTAAATTATTTTTTTATCTGGGTTTTTATTCAGATCTGTTGGTATGGAGGATTTCTTCTGTCTCTCAATTCTGGTTGGTGTAGGTACTTACATACTTTCTTACTTACAAAGTCTGGACAGATTCCCTCTGTAGAATGTATGGAAGTTAACCCAATCACAGTTACTAATAAATCTTGGGAAAGAATTTTACAGCATCACTACAGATTGTATCTGGATGTTGCAATGCTATATCTGAGGGATAGAAGGAATACATACACAATGATTATGGTCAAGTGTACAATAAGAAAGTAGTAGTTTGGCCTATGGAATCTACTTACAGTCATGTCTTAGTCAAGAGGAGGTTTTCCATTGAGGAAAATGGTAGGTGAGTAGATAGGTATTAACCAGGCCATATAGAGGAATATTCTGGTTGTGGTCTCTGCAAGTTACTAGGGGAGGACAAACAGGCAGGAAAGGAACAATTGGAGGGACCCACTCACTGAAGACTGCATACATGCAATGGGGGGGGGGGGGATAAGCCAGCTCTAAGATTAGATATGGGCCAATATAGTAGGCATGGGCTTTTTCAGGGGGAATAATTATCTGGTGAGAGGATGAACAGAGATGAGGTAGGCCATGGTGCAATAAAGGGTAATGGCACCCAATGCAGCAAGAATCAAAAAGAGTTGTGCTTTGATGTGACTGATAAAGACAGAACCAACTAGAATGTAACACTGTGGAAACTACATAGCACACATTTTCAGGGAGATTTAATGGCAGGATAGACTCTGGTGGGAGCTTTGATTGGATTAGTGACTTTGAAAATTCAAAAGAACTGCCTTTTCTTAATGTCTTTGGGTTACTATACCCTGTGTGGCACACACACAAAAAATCTATCTTGCAGTTTTCCTTGTTTCATTGTCTGGATTGCTTGATACTTCTTGACTTTATTTATCTTGATGCTTCTTGACTTTATTCCAAGTGCTGTTTCTATTGAAGATTATTTGAGTAATTTTGTAATTGTCATTGTGGTTTCAAAGCAGAGACCAATCATGTAGTTGCTAGGTGACTAGATGATTGATATCTTCAGTCTTCCTTCTGCTGAAATTGTTTTACCTGTTTAGGCCACTTTTTCATTTGGATAGAGAGGTAGAAAGATAAGAAAAAGAGAGACATAATATAGTATCAGAGCTTCTTCCATTATCAGAGAACCAGACACTAAATACTGATTTGATATTGAGGCTATACCCTAGGTCTTGCACATGGTAAAGGAAACACCCTACCTAGTGATCGATCTCTTTGCCTACCCCCCTATTTTATTACTTAAGATTTATGTAAGGCACTCTTTTATAGAGTAATATACACAGTCAATTCAATCTCCCATAACAAACAAGGTTCCAAAATTTCATAAAATAATATTTGTTCATGCAAAATTTTACTAAAGTATTTCATAGCAATATTACAATATTACCTACAGCAAAATTTACTTGAAGACACCAAAAATGCACATATGTGCCTTGGTCTCTCACATACACACTACTTTGTCTTTTATCAAGATCTTTCCCAGGGACCCCAGAGTACTATTTATTTCAGATAATGAATTTACATTGAAACATATAAATTCCATAGGATACATTAGGTTTTACTCTTGGTGTACATTCTACAATTCGGACAAATATATAATGACATGAATCTACTATTGTGCTATAATACAGAGTAGTTTCACTGCTCTTAAACAATTCAGTGCTCTGTATATTCAACCTCAATCCCCTCATGTGGCTCAGAAGGAAATGAGAAACATATTTCTAGTAACTGGAGACAAAGTTATCTTTGTTAGATAGTTACAGAAAACTTGCTGATTCTGACCTATGTAAGAGCAGAATTTGTAAGCTATAAACTTGAATGTGAAGCTAAGGATATTTCCCAACAAACTGTAGAGTTGTGATAAGATTTATGCATGTTTCTTAAGTTAAAATTCTAGAGGAAATAAATACAAATAAAAGAGAATTGTTAAACAAAAATTCACCATCACTTTATGGTTTGAGAAATTCAGTCTAATGAAATGGAAAAACAGTAAAATTTGGAAATTTTCTCTTTAATGAAAAAGTCAAGATATGACTAAGCATAGTTCTGGAGTTGGCAGAGTGGCTAGACCATTGGACTTGAAAATATGAGACCCAGAGTTCAACCAGGGACCACATATGGCAGAGTCATCCTCTGATTTTCTCTGTATCTTTAACTTTCTCCCTTATGTTAATAAATAAGTAGATCTTTATAAAGATAAAAAACAATTTGACTTATTAAAATCCAAAAGTGATTAGTGCTTCAAAATTATCAAATAATAGGATTAAGCTTGTGTATCATAGATTCACTCATTCATCTTAACAAAATAAGAATAGAGATACTTTTTCTTTCTATTTTTTTTTTTTTTACAATTGTAGTGATGTAAATAATTAGAGATACAAGGTAAATTGATGGGACAGGATAGTGGTACACTAGATATAGTGCATACATTACCATGTGAAAAGACCCAGGTTCAAGCCTGTGGCCTTCACCTGCAGGGCTGGCAAACTTCAGGAGTGATGGAACAGTGTTATAGTTCTCTCTCTCTGTATCATAAAAACAATAAATAAATAAATAAATAAATATGAAAGAGGTAAATGAAAAAGGAAAAAAGAAAGAAAGGAAGGAAGGGAGAAAGAAGAAGAAAGAAAGAAAGAAAGAAAGAAAGAAAGAAAGAAAGAAAGAAGAAAGGGAAAGGAAAGAAATGGCTGCCTGAAATGATGGAGTTATGTGTAGGCATCAAATGCCAGTGATACCCTTGTTGATAAAATAAATAATTAAATAAATAAATAAATAAACAAATAAATAAATAAAGGTGGACTGATGGTAAGTATGTAAAAAAGTAGGGGAAGGAAGGGAAGAAGATAATATCTATATCCTATCTCTTTTTTAAAATTAATTTTTAATCTTTACTTATTTATTGCATAGACAGTCAGAAATCATGTTGGAAGGGAGAGAGAGAGAGAAAAAAAAAGATAGATAGATAAATAGATAGAGACCTATAGCCCTGCTTTGCCACTTGCAGATAGGGACCTGGGACTGGAACCCAGGTTCTTGCACTTAACATGTGCCATAAACCAGCTACACCACCACCTGGCCCCCATATCCTATCTCTTAATGACAAAATGGGTTATGAATATGTAATTAAGTTAAAGATATTGAAAGATTAGATATGAAACATGCAGTAGAATGAATATGTCCATGAAAGAGGACTCCTAATCTTGAACTATGGGTTGGGAGATAGGGGTGCAGAAACTTCACTAATGGTTGAGTAGTGCTGCAAGTGCCCTACTGTCTCCAATTTTCTCTATCTCTTTCTCTCCTTTTTCTTTTGTCCCTCACCCTCTAACCAAAAAACAAACAAAAAGTAAAAGTAAAATAACCAAAATGAGCAGTGGTATAGTTGTGAAGGCACAAAGTCCAATAATTAACCTTGGTAGCAAAAAATCATTACAAATTAGCTAAAATAAAATAAAGAAGAAAAAAAGACACTGACATATGAGGTATTATCTTGGTGGTTTCTGTTGAACACTGCACATATTTGCATGCCATCCTTCCATATTAAATCTTTGTACTGTTTCAATTTTTGTATATGTATGTACTGCCAATGTAAGCACTTTGGTGGTTTCTTAATCTTCTATATGTTTATAACAGGTAGGTAGAAATAGTATTTTAAACAAAAGTAGAGGAAAAGGCAGTGTGATACCAGAGGCAGATTTAATGATGTGGCCATAAACCAGGAGAGATTGCAGACATCAGAATTTAACAGAGACTAGAGACAGATTTATTCCCCCCACAACCCCCCTAAAAAAAAAAAAAACCTCTAGTGGGAGTACAGTCCTATTAATCCCTTGATTTTAGCAAATTACTACTCATGTGGGTTTTTGGCAAATGTGTAAAAATATTTACTTATTTTGGCTTTTATGTCTGTGGTAATTTGATGCAGCAGTCATGGGAGAGTAGTGTATGTATTTCTCACACTTATTATGTTCATATAATGTGATAAACTCAATGCATTTTTTAGATATAATGATGAATAGCAATGTAGAACATTCATAAATCATTAAAATAAATGTTTAAGTGTGACAAATCATGCAAATTAAAATTTGCACTACTGAAGAAATAGTGAAAAGAAAATCTGTTAAAATGAAATATAATTCTAATTTAAGTCGTTTACATTAATTTCATATGTCCCAATTTAGAAAAAAATTAAAATGTATAAATATTTTTTCATTATGAAGTAAATTGGTATGATTTTGTTTCCAATTGTTTAATATTATCCCAGTACAACTGGCTCTTATATTAATAAATTTTAATTTTATAAAGCAAGATGCAAGTATTCCTTTGAAAGCTATTAAGTGTGAATTCATTAAAATGAAAAAAATGTATAGACAAGAATATGTGCAAAATCATGGATAAGATTCAAACTTGTATAATGTATTTTAAGTGTTTCATATAAGCATTTACAAATTTTTCCTGTTATGAGAATTGATATTTCACCACTGTACATAAAATTAAATTATGCTCTATAACTATATATGTGTGTTGAAAAATTTAAAAGGGAGGAATATTTTCACTATGTAGAATGAAATATTTGCATAAAAATGTTACTGTCTCTTAAATATATGAATATTACATTTTATGAATAATAATTAGTTTATTTAACAAGCATTTGCACATTTATTATTATTTGATAAGTATGGTCCGATGATAGTGGAAACATTAGTAAAGAAAACTGAGCAATTTCATGTAAACATCGAGTTTGTCTTGCAATGTGAATTTATTCAAATGCTAATGGCTAAATATACTGCTCTTTTAGTTAATATTACTTTATTATATATTTTATTTTATTATATATTTTATTTTATTATATATTTTATTTTATTATATATTTTATTTTATTATATATTTTATTATATATTTTAAAAATAATTTCTTTATCTTGATGAATGACAGTGAGTTCACTGATTGGTTACACATCGGTCTTTGCTCCATTAAGTCCTAATTCAACTGCTGGGATTAATTACTTTCAAAGACATGACTGAAATATCAGTGCACATCCCTATCACTTTGATAGGATCAAGATAATGACAGAGATGATTTTCCACTAAAGACTGTACATCAGAGTCAGTTAATGGAAACTTACAGGCTCAGGTGGAATACATCCTTTTATTTTTATTTCTTTATTGGGGGATTAATATTATACAGTTGACAGCAAACATTTCTCCATTTTCCACACAACAATACAACCCTCACTAGGTCCTCTGACATCCTGTTCCAAGACCTGGACCCTCTCCCCGACCACCCTTATATCTTTTGTTCTATTCTCCTAAAAAATATGTTTGGGATCTTGATGGGGATTGCATTAAATTTGTATATGGCTCTGGATAGTATATTCATTTTAATGATGTTAATTCTTCCAACCCATGAACATGGAATATCTTTGAACTTCTTTGTGTGTTTTTCTATTTCCTTGAATAATTTTCAGTGTACAAGTCTTTTACTTCTTAGTTTTGTTTATTCCTAGATATTTTATTGTGTTTGTTGCTATAGTAAAAGGAATTTAATTCTAGATTTCTTCTTCTTCCAACTTAGTGTTTGCATAAAGGAATGCCACTGACTTTTATATGTTAATTTTGTAGCTGGACACCTTACTATATTGCATGATAATTTGCAAAAGTTTTCTGCTGTATTCTTTAGTTTTTTCTATGTATATGATCATATTATCTGCAAATAGGGAGGTTTTGACTTATTCTCTTCCAATTTGTATCCCTTTAATTCTTTGCTCCTGTTTGATTTTTATGGCAAGAACTTCCAACACTATACTGAATAGTAATGGTGATAGTGGGCAGCCCTATCTAGTTCCTGACCTAAGGGGGAAATGGTTCCAATTTTTCACCATTGAGTATGATGTTGGCTATAGGTTTGCTATTTATGGTATTCATTATCTTGAATAAATTTCCATCTATTCACATTTTTGTAGCTTTTTGATCATAAAGGGATGTTGGATTTTTTCAAAGGCTTTCTCTACATTTATTGATATAACCATGTGATTTTTTGGTCTTTCATTTATTTATTGATGTGGTAGATCATGTTGAATGATTTACATATATTAAACTAACCTTGCATCCCTGGGATAAATCCAACTTTGTCATGATGAACAATCTTTTAAAATATCCTGCTGTATTTGGTTGGATGGAATTTTGTTCAATATTTTAGCATCTACGTTCATCGGAGATATTGGTCTGTAGATTTCTTTTTTTTTTGTTGTATCACTGTCTGCTTTCAGTATCAATGTGATGTTGACTTCATAGAAGCTGGGAGTATTCCTGTGTCTTGAATGTTTTGGAAGAGTTTTTAAAAGTAGAGGTATTAACTCTACCTTGAAGGTTTTGTAGAATTCATTTGATGTTTATGTACACTCCTAGCAAAATGTAGACATATAAATCAGTAGCTAATTAATATGAGAGGGGAAAATCAATTGTATGTCTCAAAGTTTCTCAAAAGACAAACTGAATCTTTTAAATATATAGGCTATGTATTTGATATGCGGACTCTCTCAAAAGCCTAGACCAAGTAGATTAGAAGCTTCCAATAGCACAGCTATATACAAGATACTGGGTACTGTCCAGCAAACCATAACAAAGGGACTTTTCAAAGTTAACCCAATTAACAAATAATGTGATGATAATATTAACTATTGAGTGTCTTTTTGAACCCTAAGACAGCAGGAACCTCACATCTTCACTATAGAGCCCCTACTTCCCCCAGTCCTGGAACCCTTGGATAGGGCCCACTTTCCCGTATGCATCTCCCAATCCAAACCAAATAACATTGCATCTGCCGATCACAACCTAACCAAAGCAACGATTGCTACCTCAACATGCTTCATCTCAGAATGTATCCAGAGACTTCACGTGTGGAATGACAACCCTTCAGCTTCATTACTCGGGTGAGACCTTTCCTTTAATAGTACACTCTAATTTCATCTCAGGTAGTTCACTTTCTAACAAAGTCCCATAACCTAGATATACACCAGTTTCTGTGAGAGAGAGCTTATGTGCACACGTATCCATAAACTACTGCAAAATATATACCTGAAAGCAGGACTACACTAGAGTTTGCAGTGAGTACCTCCCTAACACTTCCTCTCCACTATTCCAAGCTTGGGATCCATGATTGCTCAACAAATTGTTTGGCTTCATATGTTAACTCTGTTTTCAATCACCAGGTTCCAGATGCCACCAGGATGCTGGCTAGGCTTCCCTGGATTGAAGACCCCACCAATGTGTCCTGGAGCTCAGCTTCCCCAGAGTCACACCCTACTAGGGAAAGAGAGAGGCAGACTGGGGGTATAGACCGACCAGTCAACGCCCATGTTCAGCGGGGAAGCAATTACAGAAGCCAGACCTTCTACCTTCTGCATCCCTCAACGACCCTGGGTCCATGCTCCCAGAGGGATAGAGAATGGGAAAGCTATCAGGGGAGGGGGTGGGTTATGGGGATTGGGTGTTGGGAATTGTGTGGAGTTGTACCCCTCCTACCTTATGCTTTTGTTCACTAATCCTTTCTTAAATAAAAAATTAAAAAAAAAAATAAAAAAATAATAAAGAATTCATTTGAAAATCATCTGGTCCAGGACTTTTATTCTTGGGAAGGTTTTTGCTAATTGTTTTAATTTCACTAGCTGTGATGGGCCTGTTCATATTATCTAGTTCCTCTTTATTTAATTTTGGAAGCTTGTAGGTATCTAGGAACTTGTCTATTTCTTCCAGGTTCTCTAGCTTGGTGCCATATAGCTGTTCATAGAAGCCTCACATGATACATTGAATGTCTGTGGAGTCTGTTGTGATGTTTCATCTTTAATTTACAATCCAATTTATTTGGGTCTTCTCCTCCCTTTTTTGTTTTGTGAGTCTGGCTAAAGCTTTGTCAATTTTGCTCTTGAAGAACCAACATTTACTTTTGTTGATCTTTTGTATGGTTTTCTTATATTCAATGTTTTTTTATTTCTGCCCTGACTTTAGTTATTTCAGTCCTTCTTGTTGCTTTAGGGTTTGTTTGTTCTTCTTCTATGTCTTCAAGGTGTACAATCAGGTTGTTTATTAAAGCTTTTTCTTGTTTCTGAATGTGTGTTTGTCTGGCTACAAATTTCACTCTCAGTACTGACTTAGTTGGGTCCCAAATATTTTGAGAGCTTGTTTCTTCATTTTCAACGAAGTCTCAAAACATTTTGATTTCTTCCTTAATTTCCTCTTTAATCCAGTTGTTGTTAAGGTTGTACTGTTGAATTTCCATATTTTGGGACTTTCACTAATTTTTTTGTTTCTTGTTAAGTATTAATTTAATTCCACTGTGGTCTGAGAAGATGCTTGGGATGATTTCAATGCTCTTGAGTTTGTCTCTGTGGCCTAACATATAGTCTATCCTTGAGGATGACCCATGTGGACTTGAATAAATGTTTATTGTGGTGAATGGTTCTGAAAATGTCCAATAGTTCTAGTTTATCTTCTCATTTAGTTCCATTATGTATTAATTGATTTTTCTGCCTGGATGATCTGTCAAGATGAGAGAGTGGGATGCTGAAGTCCCCTACTATTACTGTGTTGCTGTTAATATATAGATATAGCTCTTTCAGTAGATGTTTGATGTATTTTGATTGCCTCTAATTGGGTGCATAAATATTGTTAATTGTTAATTCATCTTGATTGACTGATCCTCTGATCTTTAAGTAATGTCTATCCCTATATTATTTATTTTATTTATCTTAATATCTATCATGTCAGATATGAGAATAGCTGTTTCTGCCCTTTTTTTGTGTGTGGTCCATTGGCTTGTATGATAGTTTTCAATCCTTTCACTTTGAGTCTGTGTTTTTCTTATTTACTTATTTCTGAAGACACTCTATGACTGGGTTATGTTTTCTGATCCATCTCCCTACTTTGTGCCTTTTAGTAGGTGAATTAAGACCATTAAAACTTGTTGATATTATAGAAGATATTTTAATGCCATTATTGTATATTTTTAAAGTGTTCTGATATATGGCATGTTTATGGTGATATGATTGTTTATAGGTTACCTTTCAGAATTTCTGAAGGCTTATTAATAGTTGATTCCTTCAAATTCTGCTTGTCTGTGAAGGTTTTTATGCCTCAATCTAGTCTGAATGACTGTCTATCAGGATTCAGTAGTATTTGTTGATAGCCTTTTTCTTTGAGCATTTGATAGATATCTAGCCTTTCCCTTTTGACCGTTAGTGTTTGTGTGGAGAAATCTGCTACTAATCTTATGAGTTTTCCTCTATAAGTGACTGTTTTTCTCTTGCAGCCTTCAGAATCATTTCTCTATCCTTATTCCTTTTCATTCTAAATGTGATGTGTCTTGGTGTCTTTAATTCTGGGTTAATTCTGTTTGAGACAGAGGTTCTTGAACCTTTATGTCTTTTATGTTTTCTAGACTAGGGAACTTCTCATCTATTATGTCCTATAGAATGTTTTCTTATAGTCCCTCTCTCTCTTCCTCTGGTAGGCCTGAAATGTATATTATTTCTTTTGAAGTTATCCCATATGTCTCTTTTGTTGTTTTCAGTATCTCTTAATTTCTTAGCTTTCTCTAATTCATCCTCAATATTACTAATTACGCTTTATGCATCATTTGTTCTAGTCTCTCTCCCTCTGTTGTTTTCTATAGCTCAGCTATTTTATTACCCTGTTCTGATATTGTATTAACTTGTTCAGCTCTTGTGCCCTTAGCTCAGCTATTGCAGCCTCCAGCTCTCTAATTACCTCAAGATATTTTTATTTTCTTTCAGAGTCTCATTTCTTTTTTCCCCATTTCTGATGACATTTCTTTCAAACTCTTTCCTCACTCCTGTTACTAATATCTCAGTTAGAGCTTGGATGTTGTCCTCATTCATATGTACTTCTACCTTTTGGGGGTTTTATGTGGGCTTTGTCCTGGTTCATTTCTCCAATATGTCTCCTTGTTTTAGTCATTGTATCTAGAGTATTATTAGGTACCTCTCTCAGTACTTTTCATCCACTGATCACTCTTGCCTGGATTTAGTTGTGTCTGAGTAAGTTACTTAATGAATATTAAGTTACTTAATATTCACAATTGTGGATATTAACAATTGTTTCAATGTTATCTCAATCCTTGAGTTGAAGCACAGTGGCTGTGCCTTTGGATTCATGATTAGTCAACAACTTGCTCTGCTTTATATCTTAATTCTTTTTCAGCCACTTGGTTCCATATTATACCATGATGGCAACCTGACTTCCTTGGGCAGAGGACCTCATCATGTGTCTTGGAGCCCCTCCTCCCCAAATCCATGCCCCACTATGGAAAGAGTGAGACAGGCTGGAAGTATGGGCCGACCTGCCAGCACCTATGTTCAGTGGAGAAGCAGCTATAGAAGCCAGGCCTTCCATCTTCTGCATCCCACAATGAGCTTGGGACCATCCTCCCAGAGGGATAAAGAATAGGGAAGCTCTCAAGGGGGGGGTGGGTATGGAGTTTTGGGGGTGGGCAATGTGTAGAATGTATTCCTCTTATCCTATGGTCTTCTTATGTTTCCATTTTATATATAAAAAAAAAACCCTGACTTTTAACAGTCTTTTTTAACAGGGCTCAAATTGTTACTACATTTCTAACAATGAATTATTCTTTGAAATATTGACTTTCCTAAAAGCTTAGACCAGGGAGAACAGAAGTAACAGGTGGTGTTACTTTATAAGATACATCTATATATAAATATCAAAGGACATAAATTATGGTGAGACCTGGTATGATACAACAGATCTTAACAATGGAATTTTCAAAGTCAACCCAATTGTCAAATAATTTGTTTATAGCAATAACTATTACCCTTTCTAACACTAAGACAGAAGGAACCTCCCACTTCCTCTGTAAATCTCATATTTCCCCCAGTCCTGGAACCTGTAGGGTGGGACTCACTTTCCAGCATGCTTCACTCAATTCATACTAACTGATACTGCATCTACTGGTCCTAACCTGATCAATGCAAGGAGAAACACTCTGGACTGTGTCCAGAGACTTCAGACATGGAATGTCAACCCTTCAGCTTTATTTACTGGGCAACCAGGTTCCAGACACTACCATGATGCCAACTGGACTTCCCTGGGCAGATAACACCACCATTGTGTCCTGGAGCCCCACTTCACCAGACTCTCTCTGCCCCACTAGGGAGAGAGAGAGACAGGCTAGGAGTATGAATTGACCTGTCAATGCCCATGTTCAATGGAGAGGCAATTACAGAAGCCAAAACTTATACCTTCTGCACCCCACAATGACCCTGGGTCCATATTCCTAGAGGTTTAAAGAATAAGAAAGCTATCTGGGTGAAGACGTGATTTGGAGTTCTGATGGTGGAAATTGTGTGGAATTGTATCCTTTCTTAATATATGGTCTTGCCAGTATTTCCATTTTATAAATACATATTAAAAATAAATAATAAATAAACAAAAAATATTTTATTCTTTTTTTTACTTATAGGCTATGGTAGCCTTAGGGATTTTTAAGTATAAGTAGATTTTTTAGCTTAATCACTCACTTCTGACCAAGAGATAAAGCAGGGTGGGGGAGAGATAGCACAGTGGTTCTTCTTCTTCTAGCATTTGCCCTTCTTTCGTAGCCAGTCAACAGCGTCAGGTTGAGCCTGATGTAAAGTTTCAAGACCTCCTTTGAATCTGGAGAGGTGGCAGTCGTTGACTATGTGGGTCATAGTCTGTCTGTAGCCGCAGGGGCAGTTTGGGTCATCTCTGGCTCCCCAGCAATGGAACATAGCGGCACACCAGCCATGGCCTGTTCAATACCGATTGAGGAGGGCCCAATCATAACGTGCTAGGTCAAAGACGGGTTGACGCTTTCAGGGGTCTGTGATGAGGTGTTTGTTATTTACCTCAGCTGACTGCCAACTCTGTTTCCAAGAGTCTGGAACACAGAAGTTCAGTGTAGGCATAGGGGACCAGATTGGGTGATGAGATGTCAAGCGTTGGACAGGGTGGGCGAAGATATCCGCGTATATTGGCAGGTCCGGTTGAGCGTAGATGTGGGAAATGAACTTAGATGATGCCTCATCCTGACGAATATCTGGCGGGATGATGTTGCTAAGAACTGGCAGCCATGGAACCGGGGTGGAACAGATGGTTCGAGGTGCATTGGATCGACCTTCTCATGGTGCATCTCTTGAATACCCATTCATTGGGGAAACTGACGATCCTTCCTAGCCAACTGAATCCACATGGATCCCAGTCACTTTCAAAGCCAGCAACAAGCAGCTCCTGACAGCTTTCAAGCTGTTGGTCCTGCTCTTCGAGTCCTCCAACTTAATGTTGAGGGGCTGTCCTTTGCCAAACGCGTTCTCTCTCAGCACAGTGGTTATACAAAGACACTCCCATGCTCCAAGGATCCAAAATCATCTACTCAATTCAGCTTCTATGCCAGTAGCCAGAGCCAATCCTGGCAGCACTGCTTGGCCCTCTGAGTTTCTAAACAAGTCCCCTTTGTAGTCTGTGGGTTCTGGGACAATTATTCACTATGTTCTCAGCAGGAGAACAATGTGGAAAGGCTTCCACTATAGAGCCCCACCTCTAGACCATCATGTATAGATCTTTTCCTGAGTTTCCTGGCCAGTTCTCTGGCCCCAGATGTCAGCACAGGGCCTCCCTGAATCTCTGCTTAGGCCCTTCTCCATCCATGAGCCACAGGTGATTACACTAACTGGTGTCTTGGTGGGTTCCCAAAGCAGTCCTAGTCTCATCTTGTTGTGGTCTCAGGTGATCTCCTTTTTGCAATACATCCTTCTTTCATTGGTGTTCATTCTGGTCTTTCCCTCCTTGAATAAATCACCTTTTATGCTGGTTAATTTTGTTTCAACTTGGCTACATCACAGTACTCAGGTATTTAATTAAACCCATTTTAAATTTGTTTTGGAGTGTTTCTGTTGTGATTTTATGTTGTTTTGAATGCATTTGTTACATGTAAATAATTAAATAAATAAATAAGTCAACACATACAAAATGAGTGTATCTTGTTCAATTGGTTAAAAATATTTTTTCTTTTATTTAGTTATAAAAAGAAACACTGACAAAACCATAGGCTAAGAGGGATATAACTCCACACAGTTTTCACTACCAGAACTCTGTATCCCATCTCCTCCCTTGATAGCTTTCCCATTCTTTAACCCTCTGGGAGTATGGCCCCAAGGTCACTACGGGATGCAAAAGGTGAAATGTTTGGCTTCTATAATTGCTTCCCTGCTGAACATGGGCATTAACAGGTAGATCCATACTCCCAGCCTCCCTCTCTCTTTTCTACTGGGGTAGGTTCTAGGGAATCAGAGCTCCAAGACACACTGGTGGTGTTGTCTATCCAGGGAAGTCTGTTTGGCATCATGCTAGCATCAGGAACCTGGTGGCTGAAAAGAGAGTTAATATATAAAGCCAAACAAGTTGTTGAGAATCATAAACCTAAAGGCTATAGAAGTGCAGATGAAGACTTAAGGGGGGTCTCCATTCTATAGAGAGCTAGTAGGCATATTTTAGTTATATTCCAAAGGGCCTGTGGCTATACTAGATTTTTTTTGTTTGTTTTTTTCCCCTGAGCTTGAAATCTGATATGCAGGTGGATCCTAGTTATTGTCTGGAGAGATGATGTCATGGCTGGAAAAAGGACTAGAAAGCTGCATCTGGGAAATCTTGTGTAGGAAGAGACTGATTTTGCCCAAGGAAGAGAAAATTCTCTTAGCAAACTGCCTTTTTACTCAAGATGCAACATGAACTCTCTTGAATCCCAGAGTGAAAGTTTATTCTGCATATTTTGATATATTAGTCAGGTTCACACAGAAGTCATGGCTAATAAACTTTTCCATTCCTGGCTCTCTTCCAGTGCATCTCCAAGGATACATGTGATGGCATTTAAAACCTACCCACATATACAGGAAAATCTCTTTTACTCAAGATTCTTAATTTTATCTGTAAAACCCATATTTTCTATAGTATGAATAATTCCAAGATTTTTAACAAATTTTAACTTTCCATGAAATTTTGTGCTGATTTGTATTTATCACCCATAAGATGAAAGAGAGAGAGAGAGGGAGAGAGAGAGAGAAGCCTGAACACCACTTACCACTCTGGTATCTGAAATATCAGCTATTAAACCAGAAACTCAGACACTCAAGTCTACTGGGCAATTCTGAGGAACAATATACAATTTACCACAAGTGTGTCTGGAAAAAAAAAACCTTATGGATTAAAAAACAATATCCATATTCCCACACCTATGGACATTTACTCTTTGATAATGGGGCCCAAAGTATTAAAAGGAGAAAGGAGTTTCTCTTTAATAAATGGTGCTGGGAAAACTGGGTTGAAACATGCAGAAGAATGAAACTGAACCACCTTATCTCACCAGAAACAAAAATAAACTCCAAATGGACCAAGGACATGGATGTTAGACCAGAAAATATAAAATACTTAGAGGAAAACATTGGTGGAACACTTTCCCACCTAAACCTCAAGGACACCTTTGATGAAACAAACCCAATTGCAAGGAAAACTAAAGCAGAAATAAGCCAATGGGACTACATCAAATTGAAAAGTTTCTGCATAGGCAAAGAAACTATCACACAAACAAAGAGACCCCTCACAGAATGGGAGATCTTCACATTCCATGCATCAGACAAGAGACTAATTAATAACCAAAATATACAAAGAGCTCAGCAAACTTAGCAACAAAAAACAACAAACGACTCCATCTAAAAATGGGCATAGGATATGAACAGAATATTCACTACTGAAAAGATGCAAAATTATAATAAAGAATGAAAAATTGCTCCAGGTCACTGATTTTCAGAGAAATGCAAATAAAGAAAACATTGAGATACCACCTCACATATGTGAGAATGGCATAAATAAAAATGGACAGCAACACCAAATGCTGGAGAGGCTGTGGGGACAGAGGAATCATTCTGCACTAATGGTGGGAATGTAAATTGGTCTAGCCTCTGTGGAGAGCAGTCTGGAGAACTCTCACAAAGCTAGACATGGACCTTCCATATAACTGGATCCAGTAATTCCTCTCCTGGGGATATACTCCAAGGACTCCATAATACCCAACCCAAAAGATATGTGTACAGCTATGTACATAGCAGCACAATTTATAATAGCTAAAAGCTGGAAGCAACCCAGGTGCCCAACAACAGATGAGTGGCTGAGAAAGTTGTGGTATATATACACAATGGAATACTATGCAGCTGTTAAGAACAATGAACCCACCTTCTCCGACCCATCTTGGATGGAGCTAGAAGGAATTATGTTAACTAAGCTAAGTCAGAAAGATAAAGATGAGTATGGGATGATCCCACTCATCAGTAGAAATTGAAAAAGAATACCAGAAAGGAAAACTAAAAGCTGGATTTGACTAAATTTGGAGTAGGGCACCAGAGTAAAAACCCTGGGTTGAGGGTGAGGTTAGATGTTTAACTTCACGGGGTGGGGGGTGGGGTGTGGGGGTGGAGGAATGGGATGGGACAAAATCTTTTGGAGCTAGGAATGGTGTTTATGTACACTCCTATTAATTTGTAGTCATATAAATCACTTTTTAGGCAATATGAAAGGGGAAAATTGATTGTATGTCTCAAACTTTTTAAAGCACAGACTGAGTGTTTTTAATACATAGGCTGGGACTTTGATATGTTGACTCTCATAAAAGCTTAGACAAGGGAGAACAGAAGCAACCAGTGGCACAGCTAAATACAAATAATGTCAAAGGACATAAATTATGGTGATGTTGTGTATGATATTGCAAATCCTAACAAAGAAATTTTTCAAAAGCCCAATTGTCAAATACTGTGATTATAGTAATAAGTGTCTAATGTCTTCTTAAACCCTAAGACAGCAGGAACCTACTGCTTCCTCTACAGATCATGTATTTACCCCAGTCCTGGAACCTCTAGGATGGGGCTCACTTTCCTGCATGCTTCTCTCAATTCATACCAAATGATATTGCATCCACCTGTCCCAAACTAATCAACACAATGAGTACCACCTAAGCATGCTTCAGTTCAGACTGTGTCCATAGACATCAAGCATGGAATGTCAACCCTTCACCCTCATTACTCAGATGAGACCTTTCCTTTCATAGGATTCTCTAAATCCATTACAGGTGGTTCACTTCCTAACAAAGTCTCAAAACCTAGATATAGACCAGGTCTCATGAGATAGGCATATGTTCACATGTATCCATAAATTAAGGCAGAATATATACCTGAAATCAAAAGAACACAATAGTCCACAGTGAGTCAGAATGAAGTTCAAAACGAAATAGTGTCTACTTAGACTTAGATACTCTCCTCACCGTCTTCCTATTACAGTTCTCTCATGCACTCCAAAGCCAACCTTATCAAAGCAAGGACTGCAAAATTCTGAATAAGGGCAAGAGACTAGCATACTTTAATGATGATTTTTAGAGTTACTATCAGGTCACCCCACCAGTTAGGCCTTAATTGGGGAGTCCTGAGATTCCTAAGCAGACATGATGGGCCTAGACCTCTAATAAATCCCTCTCTCTATTGTTACCAGTCATTTCTATCAAGAACAACACAATAGACCCCTTTGTGGGCCCCCATAGGACTTTGCCCTCAACTTGGATCAACAATGGTAGATAATGTTCCATCCTCTGAAGGGAGAATAGACAACATACTCTATGCTACACCTGAGGAAGATGGATCCTGATATTGGGGAAGCTTGGAATGTTCCTACTCATGACCACAGAATGTGAGCTCAGATCTACAGGGATGCAGAGGTCACATAGGCTCCTAAGCTGAATTTGGGCCCCAGAGCAGATCACATCATATCAGTGGGGTTTACAGTCAACAATATTTATACTCCTTTCCCATATTAGGGAGCTACTCTCTTCCCTGATCCAGCTTTATGGTCCTTTTCTCAGCCATGACATCATCTTTCCAGACAATAATTTGGACCCACCTGCATATCAGATTTCAGGCTCAGGGGAAAAAAGAAAAAGAAAACTAGTATACCCATTGGCCCTTCAGAATATAACTAAAATATGCCTACTAGCTATCTACAAAATGGAAGACCATCCCAACTCTTCATCTGCACTATTCCACCCCTTAAGTCTATGATTGGTCTGCAATTTGTTTGGCATAGTATGTTAACTCTCTTTTCAACCACCAGGTTCCAGATTCTAGCATAATGCTGACATGACTTTCCTGGACAGAGAACCCCACCAATATGTCCTGGAGCTCCTCTTCCCCAGACCCCTTTTCCACTAGGCAAAGAGACAGGCTGAGAGTATGGATCGACCTGTCAATGCCCATGTTCAGTGGGGAAGCAATTACAGAAGCCAGACCTTCCACTTTCTGCATCCCACAATAACCTTGGGTACATACTCCCAGTGGGTTAAAGAATAAGAAAGCTATCAGAGGAGGGGATGGGATACAGAGTTCTGGTGGTGGGAATTGTGTGGAGTTGTACCTTTATTATCCTATGGTTTAGTCAATGTTTCCTTTTTATAAATAAAAAAATTTAAAAAAACAATATCCATGTCAAATTTACATGGATATTTTTCCTGTATAAAGCTATGTTAATAGAAACATTGCTGACTTAATATGGAGAAAATGAAATATGTGCATATTGTTGGTGGAATTGTAAATTAATTCAACCACTAGGGAAAGAGATAAGAAGCATCTTCAAAGAAGATAACTTGGGAACTGGACAGTGACAGACTGGGTCAAGCAAACATATTACCAAGCATAAATACCCCAGTTTGAGTCTGCACTTCCTGCCTGCAGGGTAGACACTTCACAAGTCTACTGTCTCTTTTTTTCCTCTCCATCTCTATTCCCACTCCTCTTCTCCCTTTTCAATTTCTATCTGTTCTATGTAATACAAAAAGAAAAAAAGACTGCCAGGATCAGTGGATTCTTAGTGCCAGTACTGAACCCCATAATAACCCTGGTGTCAAAATTTAAAAAAATAACAAAAATAAATAAATATAACAAAACTAGCTATTGATCTAACAGTTCAATTCAATTCTCAGGATATATTTGAAGGAAACAAAAACAACAAATTGAATATATATTCAACACTGTCATGCTGTAATAGTATTATTGACAATTGCCAAGACATGGAAGGATCTTATGTTTTTCAATAAGTGAGTGTATAAATAAGTTGTATCTATATGTAATAGAATATTATTTGTTGGGAGTCGGCTGGTAGTGCAGTGGGTTAAGCACATGTGGTGCAAAGCGCAATGACTAGCATAAGGATGCTGGTTCAAGCCCCCAGCTCCCCACCTGCAGGGGAGGTCGTTTCACAAGCAGTGAAGCAGGTCTGCAGGTGTCTATCTTTCTCTCCCCCTCTCTGTCTTCCCCTCCTCTCTCCATTTCTCTCTGACCAATCCAACAACGACAACATCAATGGCAACAACAATAATAACTACAACAACAATAAAATAAACAACAAGGGCAACAAAAGGGAAAATAAATAAATATTTAAAAAGAGAATACTATTTGTTATAAAAATAAAGAGACTGGTCAGGTGGTGGATCATCGGGTAGAGCACATACATTTTCATGCATGAATATCCAGGCTCAAGCCCCTACATCTCTAATTAGGAAGTTTCACATGTGGCAGAGCAGAGCTATAGGTGTCTCTCTTCTCTCCATGTCAATTTCTGTCTCTCACCCTCTAACAAATTAAGATAAATATGAAAGAAAAAACATCTTTATGCAGATGAATGGATTTTTGCTTAGGGAAATAATACTCTGAAATTTAAAAAAAGTGATAAGTGTGCCCTTCAGGGTAAAATTTATGGAAAGTGATTATGCTGAATGATAAGTAAATAAGGAGGTGAGATATCTATGGAATACTTTTGCTTATATGAGGAATACAGAGAACTGAAACATGAATTTGAAAAAAAAAACGTCAAACTACAAACAATCTCTAAGAATTTGTGTGGAAACTATGGTAGCTATTGGTGTTGGGTGAGGAAGGGGGCACATAGAACTTTGGTATCTGTGATGTGGAACTATATCTATGTACTTTTATAATCTGGCAAATTAATCTGAAATAAATAATATTTTTTAATGAAGAGAGCACACCATTTGTGGCATCACAGATGAACCTTGGAGTTGTTACACTAAGTTAAATAGATCAGGTACTAAAAATGAAATACTGCATAATCTCATTTACATGATATCTAAAACAAAATAAAGTAAAACAAAACTTATAGCAGAAAAAAAGCAGATAGGTTATCATAGGCAGAAAAGGGATAGAGTGAGAGTAGGAAGAAGGTAGTTGAAAAGTAAATACTTCCAGTTATATCATTGGTAGACATGTAACCACGCTAATCTCATGACAAATTTAAATGTTTTCATTATATTTTAAGATAGTCATAGTATGAAACTATAAAAACATAAATATATGATGTGTTTTCAAGTATATCTCAATATTATTAAGTAAGAGTAAAAATATAAACTTACTTGCTATGGTCTTATATTCTACAAGTACCTAAAATATTTAAATCTTAATTAGGTAAACTTAAGCAAATCAGTCACATTCTATTATGGCATTATTGTATGTAATGCATTAAAAACATATATTTTCCTAGAAAAACAAATTTTGAATAAGGAATAATTCCTAGGATTTTGTAAGCAAAACTCACGAGTAAATGGGAATAGCATGTGCAGTGACAATGAATGGAATGTGAAGTAGTTTGACAGAAAGATCTGAGTGACAATTGGGTGAGTTAGTTGGAAAAAGTAAACACAAAGTATAGACTACCTCCTCCATCCTTTACTATATCCTGAAGAATTACTATCTTCTTACCCTGGTTGTCAAATTGTAAATATATATATGTATATATATGCACATATGAGATACAAAGAGAAACAAAAACACTGCTCAGCTCTGGATAATAGTGCTAGGGATTGAAGTTGGGACCTCAGAGCCTCAGGCATGAAAGTATTTTACATAAACATTATGCTGTCTTCCCAACCCAAAACTTTCTTGAAGGACAAAATTAAGGTTATTTCTATTCCCATCCTATTCATTTTGTGAAACTACAATTTCTGTTAAACAGGAGTCTGAGTAAAATTTATGACTTTGCATTTCGTGCATGCGTAACTTGTCATTATCATTTCATCTGATGACTCAGATAATACATTTTAATGTTGTTGCATTCTCTAATTCAGAACAAAAAAAAATCACTTGAATTTAACTATTAAATTCAAATGATTTTTTTAATCTACTATACTAGATAGTTTAAAATCCTAACTACTCATAAAACTACAGAGGCAAAGTGAAAATGTGTTAGTTAGAAATAATAATTCTTGTATCTCTTATTTCCTGGGATCTGTATTTCGTTTTGTATTTCTTTGTTTGGCATAGTTTTTATGTTTTGGTGGCCTGAAAAAATGCTAATTTTTTACTTATCTATATGAAAGGAGTTAGAAAAAACTCACTAAATATTATGTGTGGTTCTTGAACAGTAACTTATAATTGGGATTGCTTTATAAATGAGAGGAGATGAGGGATTTTGATATTCATGAATTCAATTTCACTTGTTTTTGGCATTTCTAAACATGCAGTGTTTAAAAATGGGCCTTAATCAAATGAGTTGTAGTATTATTTATACATTTTGTTGAATAAAAAAAAGTAGTATTAATTCTGATATATTATATGACAATCCAAAATATTTTATATAACAATACAACCATAAAAATCCAAATATATGACAATATAAAAATCCAAAATATTACATATAAATATATTTTTATATAAGTCTAAAAGAGGATTTCATATAGAATTAATAATTCTATTGCAACAAAAAGTTAACTACTCCTTTATACATAGCATTTTTCTATAAAGCCTCATATTCAATCCCATATAAGGAAGATTATAAGATAATAATGATAAGCTTATTTATTGCCTCTGAAATGCTGAAATATGTGGTGACGCAGTATACTGGTGACCCTAAATGGAAGTCCCTACACAGTGCTGACTTCAGCCTTGACGACAGAGTATGCAGTGATCTGCACAGGCACATGGTGGACTTTGGGTGGATCCAGTCTGAGCTGGTGTACAAAGCATTGTGGGTAGGCTGGATATACTTAAAAGTCATACTCTTTTTGGCTGTTGATTCTTCCCCTAGTCAAAAGCATCTCGGTAGTATGCCATGGCTACTTCTCCTGGAAAGTAAACATGTGTGCCTCTGCTAGCCAGCAAAGTTTTAAGACCCCCTACAGCCATGAGCAATCTATACTTCAGCTGATAATTGTTTATCTCATGGGACTAAACTTTTGATAACTATACTTAGACTTTATGGACCTAGCATACTCTTTTTTAAAATTTTTTATTTATGAAAAGGAAACATTGACAAAACAATAGGATAAGAGGGGTACAGCTTCACACATTTTCCATCACCAAATCTCCATATACCAACCCCTCCCCTGATAGCTTTCCTACTCTTTAACCCTCTGGGAGTATGGACCCAAGATCATTGTGGGACGCAGAAGGTTGAAGGTCTGGCTTCTGTAATTGCTTCCCCGCTGAACATGGGCATTGACAGGTCTATCCATACTCCCATCCGACTCTCCCTTTCCCTAGTGGGGAAGGGATCTGGGAAAGCAGGGCTCCAGGACACATTGGTGGGGTTGTCTGTCCAGGGAAGTCTGGTCAGCATCCTGCTAGCATCTGGAACCTGCTGGCTAAAAAGAGAGTTAATATACAGAGCCAAACAAATTGTTGGACAGTTATGCACATAAGGCTAGAATAGTGCAGATGAAGTGTTAGGGGGTACTCCATTTTGGGGATTGCTAGTAGGCATACTTTAGTTATATTTCAAAGGGCCTGTAGTTATACTAGGTTTTTTTTTTTTTTTTGCCTGAGCCTGAAATCTTATATGTATGTGAATCCTAATTATTGTCTGGGAACATAATGTCATGACTGGGAAATGGACCAGAAAGCTGGATCAGAGAAGAGAGTAGCTCCCTAATATGGGAAAGGGGTATAAACATTACTGTAAACCCCATCAATTTGATGTGATCTGGGGCCCATAATTAGCTTAGGAGCCTGTGTGACCTCTATATCCCTCTAGATCTGAGCTCACATTCTGTGGTCATGAGTAGGAACATTCCATGATGCCCTAATATCAACCCATCGTCCTCAGGTATAGCATAGAGTATGTTGTCTAGCCTCCCTTTGGAGGATGGAACATTCTCTACCATAGTTGATCCAAATTGAGGGCAAAATCCTATGGGGGCCCACAAAGGGGTCTATTTTGTTGTTCCTGATAGAGATGATTGGAAACAATGGAGAGAGGAATTTATTTGAGGTCTGGGCCCATCAAATCTGTTTGGGAGACTCAGGGCTCCCTGATTAGGACCCAGCTGGTGGAATGGCTTGATAGTGACTAAAGAATCATCGCTAAAGTATGCCAGTCTCTTGCCCTAAGTCAGCTTTTGCAGTCCTTGTTTTGGTAAGGTTATCTTTGGACTGAGTGAGAGAACTGTAATAGGAAGTAGGTGAGGAGTGTATCTAAGTCTAAGTGGACACTACTTCATTATGGACTTGATGCTGACTCACTACAGACTATTGTGCTTTCTCTGCATCTATTGAGATAATCATGTAGTTTTTGGTTTTGCTTTTATGGATGTGGTGAATGACATTGACTTACATATGTTAAACCAGCCTTGCATTCCTGGGATAAATCCCACTTGGTTGTGATGAATAATCTTTTTGATATACTGCTGTATCCTGTTGGCCAGGATCTTGGTTAATAGTTTGGCATCAATGATCATCAGAGATATTGGTCTATAGTTTTCCTTTTTTGTTATGACCCTATCTGCTTTTGGTATCAGGGTGATGTTGGCTTCATACAAGCTGGAAGGGAGTATTCCTGTTTCTTTGATCTTGTGGAAGAGCTTTAGAAGTATAGGTATTAACTGTTTCCTGAACGTTTTGTAGAATTCATTTGTGAAGCCATCTGGTCTAGGACTTTTGTTGTTGGGAGATTCTTAATAACTGTTTTGATTTCTTTGTCTGTGATTGGTGCATTTAGGTTTTGTAGTTCTTCTTGGTTCCATTTTGGAAGGGCACATGTTTCTAGGAATTCTTCCATTTCTTCAGGCTTTTCTAGCTTGGTAGCATATAGCTCTTCATGGAAGTTTCACATGATTTTCTGGATTTCTGTGGTGTTAGTTGTGATATCTCCTCTATCGTTTATGATTCTATTAATTTGAATCTTTTCCCTTTTTTTAAATGACTCTGGATAGGGGTTTCTCAATCTTGTTTAATTTTTCAAAGAACCAACATTTGGCTTCATTGATCTTTTGTATGGTTCTCTTATTTTCGATGTTGTTTATTTCTGCTCTAATTTTAGTGATATCTATCCTTCTGGTTGCTTTAGGGTTCCTTTGTCCCTCTTCCTTTAAGCCCTTAAGGTGTGCAGTAAGGGCCTTTATTTATTTATTTATTTTACTTGTTTTGTACTATGTGACTCTATGGCTATGAGTTTCCCTCTTAGTATTGCTTTAGCTTTGTCCCAAGTATTTTGATAGATTGGTCTTCATTTTCGTTTGTTTCCAGGAACGTTTGAATTTCTTGCTCAAGTATCCCTCTGACACAGTGGCTCTTAAGCAGTATGTTATTTAGTTTCCAAATTCTGTGTCTTTTAGTAATTTTTTGTTTGTTGTTAACTTTACTTCACTGTGGTCTGAGAAGGTACTTGGGATGATTTCAATGTTCTTGAATTTGTGGATGCTGTCTTTCTGGCCTAACATGTGGTCTATTCTTGAGTATGTGTTGTGTGGATTTGAAAAGAATATGTATTTGAGTTTTTTGGGTTGAAGAACTCTGAGAATGTGCAGGAGGTCTAGTCTGTCCATCTCTTCATTTAATTCTTTTGTTTCTTTGTTGATTCTCTGCTTTGTTGATCTATCTAAGTGTGAGAGTGGGGTGTTAAAATCTTCCACTATTATTGTATTACTATTGATGTATTTTTGTAGTTGTTTCAGTAGGTGTTTGATGTATTTAGATGGTCCCTCATTGGGTGTGTAGATGTTAATAATTGTTAAATCTTCTTGGATGATCCTTTAATCATTATTTAATGGCCTTGCCTATCTTTTATTACTTTATTTAATTTAAAGTCTATTGTGTCAGAGATGAGAATGGTTGTTCCTGACTTTTTTGTGGTCCATTAGCCTGTATGATAGTTTTCCATCCTTTCACTTTAAGTCTGTGTTTGTCTTGTTGGGTCAGGTGGGATCCTTGCAAGCAGCATATGGTTGGGCTGTGTTTTCTGATCCATCCTCCCACTCTGTGCCTTTTAATGAGTGAGTTTAAGCCGTTGACATTTGTTTATATCATGGATTTAATGTATTGTAGTGCCATTATTCAACAATTTTTTATTTGCTCTATATATTGTAAGTATGACAGTGATGTTCTTGTTTATAAGAGGTCTTTTAGAACCTCTTTCAGGGCTGATTTGGTGATGGTTGCCTCCTTTAACTGTTGTTTGTCTAAGAAGTTTATGATCCCTCCATCTAGTTTGAATCAAAGTCTAGCAGGATATATTATCCTTGGTTGAAACCCTTTTTCATTCAGGGCTTGAAAGATATCTTGCCATTCTCTTCTGGCTTTTAGAGTTTTAGTGGAGAAATCTTCTGATAGTCTTATGGGTTTTCTCCTGTATGTGACTTTTTGTTTTTTTCTTGCACCCTGTAGGATCTTATCTTTATCCTTACTTCTTTCCATTGTAACTATGATGTGTCTTGGCTTCTTCAGGTCTGGGTTGATTCTGTTTAAGACTCTCTGGGCTTCTTGAATCTTAATGTCCTTTCTGTTGTTTAGGTCTGGGAATTTTTACTTTATTATTTCCTCTAGAATGTTTACTTCCCCTTCCTCTATTTCTTCCTCTGGTAGGCCAGTGATACGAATGTTACTTCTTTTGGGATTATCCCATATGTCTCTGTTGTTGTTTTCAGTGTCTCTCAATCTCTTTTTGAGCTCTATTACCTCTTTCTTAGTTTTCTCTAGCTCATACTCTGTCTGGCTAATTCTGTTTTCTGCTTCTGTTAGCTTGCTTTCCCTTCCTTTAGCTTCTTTCTTCAGTTCAGTTATAGTATTAGCTTGTTCTTCTAACTGACCTTTTAGCTCAGCTATTTCATCTTTCAGTTCTCTGATTACCTTGAGGTAGCTAGTATTTTTCTTGAGGGTCTCATCTGTTGTTTCCCTAATTCTGATAGCCCTTTACTCCATAGTTGTCTTTGTTTCTGTGACTATTAAGTTTACTATTGCTTGCATACTTTTCTTATCTATGGTTACTTCTGACTGATTTGGAGTTTCTTCTGGGATCCTGTCTTGATTCAGTATGGTTGCAGTTTTATTTGCTCTTGATCTAACCCTTTTTTTAATTGATGTGTTTTTTTATTTTTTTGTTATGT